>NC_053023.1:651356345-651605943 GCF_003073215.2 Triticum urartu | reverse complement strand
CCAAATATTAGGATGGGATCATGATATTTCCAATTCGCGTCAGGAGCGATCACTGATCCATCAGACATCTAGATTCTATCGAATTTGAGCATGTCTATGTTATTATTGGACACAATTGATCCACATTGTTAGTATTTTGAACTCCAGACAATGCATCGCTTTAGCAATCGAATATAAACGTGAGTATAGTTCATGTTGTGTGTGTAAAGCACATTATACATACGAAAGTTACACAATGGACATTATAAATAGCTACTACCTATGAACTAGAATACATTTGAATTCAACTTAAGGTGGTTTAAAAAAATCGAATTCAACCTGAAGTCCATTCAATTATTTGAATTTGATATCATGGCATTTGTAAACCATACCTAAATTATGGGGGCACCAATCTTTGCTCTGGTTTTGTACATAATAGCATATGTAGTCGTGTACAAAATAGATTCAAATTTAGCTCCTCCATTCCAAAATAATCATAGTTATAGGATTTTCAAGTGTCAAAATTTCAAAAAGAAGTGGATAATTTAATGAGGTTTTCAAACATACAAGGTCAAGTATAACATTCTATATTTAGGTCAATCCTCATAGTTCAAGAGTACTCTAAACGTGAATACTTGTGTTTCAAAATTTCGAACGAAGCGCCAAAAGAGCCTCTACTCACCGGAAACCGCGTGAGACCAATGTTTGGTAGTACAAGGAAATTACTTCTCTAATAACTTTGACCCGTGAAACCTACCGGCCCGACGTCCAAAGGTCTAAACCGGGGTAGGTTTGTAGCTTCATCTAGACGCCACACAACCGCATCCGAAAAACATTCATACACAATGGCCGCCTAAGCACACATGCACGCGGCCGAAATCACTCCCGCACACTATTTGGGACACCTGGCATTACCATCCTACCCCCGACCCACAGTAGGTCCGAAATTTAAGAGGGGGGCAAAGTTTGTACTTTCCCCAAATTTCAAACAAGCACATCCCATCTTCTGTTCAAAAAAGCCAAAAACAAGCGCGTCCCAGACCGAAACATGGATCCCCCCCACCCGTCCGATTCCCCATTCGTACTCCGTGGGCACCAAAACTACCTCTCCACCAGCCGCGAAACCCCGACGTCCTCCATCCGCCACCCCATCCCACCCATCAACCACCGCCCTCCTCCATCACGCCGGAGCCGATACCCCGACGTCGCCGTCCACCGCAACCTCACCGCAACGCCCTCCAGGGCTAGTAGTTGAAGCCGAGGCCGAGCCGTCCGTACCCGAGCCAGTTCCACCACGCCGTCCTGCGCCTCACCGCTGCCGGTCCAACTTCGCCACCCTCAACTGCACCGAAGTTGTTCCTGCTACGCCGTCCTTCGCCGCCTCAGATCTGCTTCCCCTCCGCCGACATACGGCCACTACAACACAGTCAACAATTTGGCCATGGGTTCGTCCAAGCCTGCACCCTCCAGAACATCGGTTTCCCCGGTAAAAAGAAGAAAATCGGCGCGACTTGTGCAGGTGACCACACCAGCAACCGAAAAAGGTACTCCTCTTCCCTTATTCGTGCAAATCTTACGTCTCTGCTTGCACGATATTCATCCCACAGAAGACACTAGTTGACCGCTTCTTCTTGATTCTAGATGTTCCTAGTAACTCGCGATGCACAAGGTTTCTCCTCATATACTATTTCCCCTTAGCTAGAGGTCTGTCGCCCCCCTGAATTTCATTTTCTAGCCACTTGATTCCCAATTAACGGAAGCATTCCCCGGCGTAACAGGTGCTAGTACGCCTATTACGCCAGGGAAGCAGTGCCTTGGTGTTTATCTTAGGGGTTTGTGCGGCCTAGAGCTACTGGCGCCCGATCTGGAGGTCGGCCGGGATTAAAGGGATGGCCTGGGGGTGCTGCCAAGCACGGCGGTGGTGTGAGGTCGATGGGAGGGCGGGGCGGCGGAGGTAGGGGTCTGGGCCGGTGGTCGCTGGCGGTTCGAGAAAGATCGTCAACAGTGACTGGCGGGAGGTAGACGAAGGCCATCTGCCCGTTCCTTATAGATCAGAAGGTTAATTAAAAAATCGACTGACCTATTTATTTTCAGTCGATTGTTATCTTGGATATGAGCACATGTGGTGGTGTGCTGGAGGAGTACCTGCATTTCCTATGCACATATATTACAAAATCATACAGAGTAGAATCTAATTTTGTTTGCCATGCAATGTTGTAGAGCTATCATATGTCTCCTGTCATTTATTTTTCAGCCACCTGCTATCTACTACTTTTACAGTGCACTAGTTCTGCACACACTTCACCCTTACTCTCACTATTGTGTTTTTATGCAAGGGTATTTCAGACTCTGCTGCCATGAGAGAAGCCAAAAAGAAAAGAGAGAAGTCGCTCCATTTTGGTGTGCGGCTAGGCAAGACACGTTTCAACGCTTTAAAGGGTGCAGTGTCAGCAGATGGAGACGGGGAACGTAGCTCTGGAGTTGATGACCTCGCTCACAATGAACCACCATCCCAGGTGCTTGCTTTAACTTCGCAGTGTCATATGTGTATGCATGTTCCATATGGTGTCTAGCTTGTATTCGAAAGGACGAAGTCGGTAAGATAAGGAAAGATATATTTTTTACATGAACCAGCATCCCGTGAGCACCAGAAGACAAATAGCTAGTCAGGGCACTGGCCGAGCCAATGACAAGCCCAGCAAAGATAGGCATCACCTGGAAGCCAACTAAAAAGCTGCGATGGTGGCGAAGCAGCCCGCCTCCCACCAGGCTCTCCACTCCTAGATGATCATGCTCACCACTCCAGCCGTATGTCTAGCTTGTATTGCTTCCAATTTGGTTAAATTTCATCTACTTAGCTTACACATTATACCTTTGAATATGACATGCCTTTCTGTTTTTGGTACATACTAGTACATCTGTGTATTAACCATGTTCTTACATCAAACTAATGTTGTTGTGTATCCCTCATCAATCACTTATGACGAGGCAGGCAGGCAAGGGGACTACTCCACATTTAAAGAATGCAGCGTCCTCTGTAGTTGATTACAACATTTAAAGAACGTAGCTCTGTAGTTGATTACAACATTTCCCCTACACTAGCATCGCAGGTGCTTGCTCTAACTTGGCAGCGTGATATGTGGTTGCATGTTGCATATGGTGTCTAGATTGTAATTCTTCCAATCTGGTTAAACTGCATGTGCTAGTCTGCTTAGCTTATACATTATACCTGTTAATGTGACATGCCTTCCTATATTTAGTACATAGTACATCTGTCTATTAAGCATGTCCTTACATAAAACTATTGTTTTTTGGTATCCCGCATCAATCAACATGACGAGACACCTTTAGTATATGCAGTGCGATATTAGTTGCATCTTTCATATGATTTATAGCATGCACTGCTTCTAATTTGTTGAAATTCCATTTATGATGGGACGCTTTTAACTCGGCAGAGTCATATTGGTTGCATCTTTCATGTGGTGTCTAGCTTGCATTGCTTCTTATTTGTTGGAATGGTTTCTGCTTAGTTTACACAAACAGTTGTGAACATGCCATGCCGTCCTGTTTTTCATACATATTCCATCCTGGTATCATGTGTTTGCCTTACATCAAAGTAGTGATTGTCAGTATCATGCATGAATGAGTTCTGAAGAGAGAATTTTATTGCTTTATCTTGTCGGTTTTACTTGACAATTCAAAATCAATAAAGCGGAAGGAAGTTAGCAAGGCGGCGGATAAAGGTGCTCCTTCCGAACGGAGGGCCTCTACAGTTTGTACTCCTCCACACCCCCAAGATGATTTCCAAGACAACACATGCATAGACACTCAACAAAGCTGTGTTTATGATGAGCACGTCTCCCCTAGTGCAGCATCACCGGTGCTCCCTCTAACATGGCACTGTTATATGTGGTTGCATGTTATGTGTGATGTCTAGAATGTATTGCTTCTAATTTTGTTGAATTCCATCTGCTTACTTTACACATTATACTTGAATAAGACACGTGTTCCTGTTTCTAGAACATACAATATCTGTCTATCACACCATGTTCTTACAACAATCACTTATCATAACACATATTTGACTTCGGAGTGTGATATAGGTTACATCGCACATTCTTTTCTAGCTTGTATTACTAATTTGTTGAAATGGCACTTATGACGAGATAGTTTTAACTTGGTAGAGTGATATTCGTTGCATCTTTCATATGGTGTCTAGCTTTTATTGCTTCTAATTTGTTGAAATGCCTTCTCCTTAGTTTACACATCATAAGCTGTGAATATGCAATGCTGTGAATATGCAATGGCACTAATGACGAGAGACCTCTAACATGGTAGTGTGATGTTGTTTGCATCTTGCATATGATTTATTTCATGTACTGCTTCACATTTGTTTAAATGCCATTTATGATCACTGTTAACTTGGCAGAGCGATATTTGTAGCATCTTTCATATGGTGTCTACCTTCCATTGCATTGCTTCTAACTTGGTGAAATGTCTTCTTCTTAGTTTACACATCATAGTTCTCGTTATCTCTTCCGTCCTGTTTTTCATACATATTACATCCTCCTATCATGTGGTTGTCTAACATCAAAGTTTAGTTCGTCTGCATCACGCATCAATTTGTTCTGAAGAACTAAATTGTTATTCATTTTTCTTGTCGGCTTGACTTAACATGGCACAGAGAAAGAGGAAGAAACACAGAATGGCAGGGAATGAGAAGCGGATGAATCCTGCAGATTCTGCTGGTACTGATGGTGCAATAGAAAGTCAAAGTCTAGCAGAAAATTCTACAAACACGGCATCCCATGCTACACGAGTTGCAAAAAAAAGACAAATAGAAACAAATAGCTGCCACCAAACAAGCAGAGACAGCCCTAGTTCTTGCAACACCTACTACAGTACTACCAGCTGCACGACCTACTCGTGCGTCAACTGAGCTAGCAGCACGTTCCCAAGCTCCCTTGCCACCTGACACTACTTCCCAAGCACTCTTGACACAAGACGAGTTGGCAATATTAGATCAACCTTGTGAGCTTCAACAGCAAGAAGGTAGTTGCTGGAGTCAAGTTACAGTTGCATGCTTCTTTGTATGTAGTCTCACAGTTTGATGTACACTAACACTTCCTATGTTTGTTGTTGGACTAGCACCTAGGCGCAAGAGGAAACAAACATCAGGGATAATGCTCGATAGGTTAACTAAATCTAGAGGAGGAAGAATGGAGATCCGTTTTGAGGCAGGTTTAAAAAGGCCACGTGATGCTACAGAGTCAGCCAAGTTAGTATCAGAGGTAGCGGTTGCTGTTAGGTATCATGTACGTATCCTCCCAACATGGATTTAGTACAGGAATGACAAAGACGAAACCCAGTTCAACATCTTCCTCGACCATTTATCTGTAAGTATGGTTATGTATGAAAACTAGTAATATCGTCTTGCTTTGTCCAATACTTTCTATGTTGCTGATAATGAGACTCCCATAATTTTCAACATATGAGGTTCAAGTTGGATAGCCAAGATGGTGCAACCAGACAAGCTTGCACCCATGTTTTCAAGTCTTCTCTGCGACAGTATCGGTATAACTTGAGGAAAACTCACTTTGAAGGCAAGGCTAACAGTGAACCTGCCCAAACATCTCCAGTGGGAAATATATCTACTGAAGACTGCAGAGGCCTCGTTAAACAGTTTGGTCTGATCCGAAGTATCAGGTACATTATATATATATGTCATCAGAACAAATGTTGAAGTCCTATTTATGCATGTGCCACACAAATCTATCTTCTTGTAGGTGAACTGTTCAAAGAACAAGGCCAACCGTACGAAAGTGAAATTCCAACAGACGACAGGATCTCGTAGCTATATTGCACACTGTGAGGCTCTTGTAATTAGCTGCTGTTTCACTCTTCTCGTTGTACCATATTATCAGATCTATATTGACTTGTTCCAAATGCAGAGGAAAGCCCGCAAGGACCAAAAAAGTACCTGAACCAAATGATGTGGAAATCTTCAAGGACTGTCACACCAGCAAGAAGAAGGGCATGACTACACCAGTCAAAGCCATTGTTGTATGTCCATAATCCTCACGCCTTTTAACTACTACTTACTCTGACTTGTGCCTTGAACTGCATGGTTTGCAGCCAGTGTCTATTACTATTTTCAATTTTATACACAATTGTCTTAGCGTATCATTGCACCTTACAAGGTTTAAAAGAGAGGAGTGATGTTCCTTTGATCTTGACCCATAATCTAGTTCTGTGCTGGACTTGCCCACACAACGTTACAATTGCATGTTTGTCTGTTCTCATTTGTTTTGTGATATGAATGACGTCATACTATGCTTACCATATTATAAACTTCGTCTCTTTATCCTTAGCCCTCAATACAATGTGAAGAAATAGACAATACATTAGCGATGGTACATGGTCATATGTTTGGAACCTGGTTTTATTATGTACTTTGCAATAAAATACAACTAATATTTTACATGGGTTCACCAGAATAAGTTCTGTATATAGACCAAAGCTATTTTGTTTGGTTTTGCTGCCTCCTTAATATCTTCTGTTCTGGTACTACTAATGTAAAACCTCAACTTTTCAGCGCGCTATGGAAAAAATGGTGGAACCGCCACCTTCTGAAGGTGGCGAGGCAACTATAACCGCAATGTCAGCTCTTGCTGCAGTGGGTCAGTACCTGTCCACTAACAGTGCCAAAAGCATGTTCCTGCGTAATACTGGGTTGGTTGGTAAGGCAATATCGTCCAAACCGCCTCATGATCAAGATATGCAAGCTCAAAGCAATGTTGTATCTGCGCTCCAGACACAAGTCCATTCCCTAACAGAGACCCTTTGTGAAACAAGGAGAAACATTGCTCAATGTCATCAAGATATGCATGGTTTTGAAACCAGACTACCAGACATTTGCTATGTTGTTTAGGATCCTAGGGGAAATGAAGGCAAGGGTTATGGTGCTTCATCGGACAATACAGCATGAAAACGTAACAGTCAGGTCAAATGAACTGAGCTTCTGAACTTCCGGTGGTGCATTTATCTGCAAGACTGTTAAGTTTTATGCCAACCTTCCTTTTGTTATATAGTTGTAATTTGTTTTGGTGCGATACAAAATTTATTCCTAATGTGCATCCACCGCCTGAAGAAAACAACAAGCCATTTTTGTATAGTGTAGGGTGTTCCCTATATTTGCACTGGTGGCGATCTTTGATGCCGAGTGGATGTAATCTGTGCAATCGCCTTAATAGCCTAGCATTAGTTTCGGCCTTATTTATTTCCTAGTCTTCTTTTTCCCTGGTTTGCTAGTGGCCGCAACTACCATGGGCCATATACGGGCCGTAGGATCCATGGGTCTCCTATGGGCCATCGATAAATGGGCCTATAATCGGTGGGCCTCGGGCCGTCGGATAAATGGGTCTACATGGGCCATAATCGGGCGTAATTGGTATCGGCCCGGCACAGTAACAGGCCTTAACAGGCCGTAGGACAGGAAAGGCTTAATTCTGTCACAGGCATAATGGGTCGTTAATGGGCCAGAATATAGGACGGACTGGAAACGGCGCAACGGGTTAACAGGCCAGAAACGGGCCGACTCTTGCCATGGGCCGAATTTGGGCCATTAGGGTAACAGGACAGTAACGGGCCGACTCTTGCCATGGGCCGAATTTGTCCTATTTGTGGAACAGGCCAGTTACGGGCCGACTCTTGCCATGGGCCGAATTTGGCCAATTAGGGGAACGGGCCAGTAACGGGCCAGAAGTAATCGAGGGCCGAAAAGGAGCTCAAGAACGTATGGGCCGTCAATAGGCCGTAAGCTAACACGGGCTGGAAACGGCCCATGTAAATCACGGGCTGTTAACGGGTATAAAGAAAATTACTGTTCATTATGGGCTAGAGTCACCATGGGCCTGTAATGGGCCGAAAGATACGAAGGCCTCATATGGGATGAAAGACGTCGTGGGCCATACATGGGCCGAAAGTGAAATGGGCTGGTATTATATTTGGCGGCCCACATGACGTTCTTGGGCCAATTTCCTTTAGGGCCTAACAGGCCGTAAAATGGGCTATTTGCGAAGAGACCATTAACAGCCTTTTCATGGGCCAGCCCGTTAAGTTTTGACCAAGTCAAACGGGCCGGCTTTGTAAGCTAAATGGGCCACTGTTAGGCCCTGCCACGTGTCGACATATCATAGGCGCCTATCTGACCCACTGACGAGCTGACACGTGTTTCGTCCGGCAAATAAGAATTTTACACATGGAAATTTCCCATTGGTCGGGGCTGTTAACGGGTTATCGGATCCAAAACCCGACCCGATAGCTTAACGGCATTCCGCTACGGTGGATGCCACGTGTCGGTCACCCTTGACGAAAGCACTTCTGTGACGCGCGATTTATCGTCATGGATGTGGACACTTCCGTGATGATAATTTTGGTAATGTCATGGAACACTTCTACGACAGCACATGTATGACTATCTTGATTCTGTCATAAATTTGTCATGGATGTACATGCATGACAAAAAACGCGACCTACTGTGACAAACACGTATCATCATGGAAGTGTATTTTTTTGTAGTGGAGGGTGAGGAAAATTTCGGAGAGTTTCCGGTTACGGTGGGTGGTCGGGGCCGAGCGATGCGCGTTTCTCTCATACACATACGCGCTTGTGTTTGAGGTGTTGGGCTCTAACTGAACCCGAGCGAGGCATTGGGCTTTAACTGAACCTGAGCAATTGCACTAGCTACATTACTGAACTCGAGTGATTCCTTCGCTACTGCTGCTAACTGAAGCCGATTGGAACCCTGCTGCCTCCTTCCCTTGATGAACAGTGAGCGTTGCTAGGGGGTTTGGATGAACAGTTCCCGGTGGGGGTCGATGAACAGGACCCCATGGTGTTGCCTCTTGATGAACAGGACCCCGATCGATCGAGCCGGTTGGGGCTGGATGAACAGGACCCCGTGGAGGGCTGGTTGAACAGGATGACCCCATGGAGGGTTGGATGAACAGTAGAAGGTGGAGGGGTGGATGAACAGTAGCCCGTGGAGGAGTGGTTGAATAGGAGCCCATGGAGAGGGCTGGTTGAACAGTAGCCGGTGGAGTAGCACGCTGGAGGCTGGATGAACAGGAGCCCGTGGATGAACAGACGCAGGTTTAGGCTGGAGGAGGTCGACGGTGGATGAACAGTAGCCTGTGGAGGCTGGAGGAGGTCGACGGTGGAGATGAACAGTATCCCGTGGAGTCCTATTTTGCGGTACGCCACACCCCTCCTGATGAACAGGACCCCCGTTTCGATTGTACCACTCCAACACAAGTCAGTTTCGTCCGTTTTGCGGTACGCCACACCCCTCCCGATCAACAGGACCCCGTTTCGATCATAGGAGGTCAAACACAAGTCCGTTTCCTCCA
This sequence comes from Triticum urartu, assembly GCF_003073215.2. Taxonomy (NCBI): domain Eukaryota; kingdom Viridiplantae; phylum Streptophyta; class Magnoliopsida; order Poales; family Poaceae; genus Triticum; species Triticum urartu. The sequence continues at coordinate 651,596,554 of NC_053023.1, read as the reverse complement.
TTTTGTGGTACGCCAGACCCCTCCTGATAAACAAGATCCCGTTTCGAACGTGGCCGGTCGAACACAAGGCCGTTTCCTCTATTCTGCGGTACGCCATGCCTCGTTTCCATCGGTTGTTCTGTCCAAGCCCTCTCGATGAACACGACGACGCACTCCGTTCCAACCCAGCCGGTTGGCTCCCCATGAACACAATGATGACGCAGTTTCTTCGTTCCGACCCAGCCATGTACGCAAGCCCTGGCCGTACGTATGCGCGAGTAGGCGTTCGAGACCCCGCCCGTATGTACGTATTTGGTCGTATTTACTTTCTTGCACCTTGGTCGTTGTACGTACGTGTACATGCTACGTGCGCGCCTCTACATCGACCAGTATGTACGTACACGTTCGCGACCAGAATGACAATGCTACGTACGCTTCGACCAGGTGAGTCCCGACTGTCAGGCACTTCCTTGCATGCGAAGATGTAGATGGTGGGTCCCAGCAGTCAGGGGGCGAATCATTTTTTTGCCCGAACGCACTTCCTTGCGTGCGAAGATGTAGCTGGTGGGTCCCAGCAGTTAGGGGGGAAACGTTTTTTCGCGAAATAAGGTAGCCCGTCCGATGGGTCCCTGCTGTCAGGGGGAGGAATAATTATTTTGCGCGTAATAAGGAGGCACTTCCTTGAGGTCGTCGTGGACCCAGCTGTTAATCTCTCCACGTACAGTATTCTTTTGATGGTTGTCAATCATTAACCGCGTTGACCACGCCACGCCGAGAGCGCCAGGGCGGTGGACAACGGCGAGGCCTAGGAAGGGGACGACGCGCAGCCGGGGAAGACGCGACAGTGGAAGCCTGCACGGAGAGGAGTACGAGGGTTCACTGGTTTGGCTGCGGTGTGAGGTTGCCATCGCCGCAGAATAACAGGGGGTGTGGGTGAGTAGAGGGATGCCTGGCAAATGGTGGGAGTAGTACAGGGCGGTGAGGCCTCCGCAGCATCACAGCCGGCCACGGGAGGCAGGAGCACGCGACACGACCGGCGCTGCTTTGGGCGGCTGGAGCAAGAAGACTAGAGGTTGAAGAAGCACTACGGCCATTGGATGGACATCGTAATATCACTGCAGCTAGAATTGTTTATATTTACTAAGTTGACAAAGCCCTTCATATGCGTCAACTTAGTAGGCCCACAGGTCAGCCTCCGAAACGGTGCACCCCAGATGTCAGGGGGAGGAATCATTTTTTGGGCGGCTGAAACAAGAATATCCGAGATTGAAGAAGAAGCACGACATCCGTTGGATGTACATCCAACGGCCACAGCTACTAGAACCATGTGTTGTTGACAAAGCCTTGCATATGCGTCAACTTAGTTTTTTTTGGGGGGACGCATCAACTTAGAAGGCACACAAGTGTGTGGGAGAGAACATATAGCCCATTTGCGATTTGTAAGAATGTACATCCCATTTTTTAATTCTAATGGAATTTACTACAGCCCATTTACAGTTTGTTAAAAGTACATCCCAACGTATAGCTAGGACAACGATTAATAATTTCAACCAACCGCTCAAAACAGAATTCAAAAAAATTCCCACCTTTTCATGGGATCCGATTTTTATCCAAAATTTCTAGTCAGATTAAATATAATTTCAAAATAAAGTTGTATTACGTTAAATCCAACGAAATATTGCGCGCGCAACAAGTAATGAAATTAAAATTTTCAAATTCCAAAAATAATATATGTTTTAAACTAATTACGCGTTTGGTGCATTTTTTTATAGTTACTGCCCAGTTATTATAATTACATCCCATTTATTATTTCTTAAAGTCCATTTTCTTGTTAAGCCTAATGCATACCTCCTAGGGAAGTTTGCAGCCCAGCAGGGCGGAGAATAACAAGTTGACCCAGATATTGTGTACAACTGTCGGCCGAGTTGCATTGCTGATGTTGAAAAAAGGCATGTGTAGTACAGTATAGCCTAACATGGCTACTCATCCGACATTCAGCGACGCCGGAAAGGCCCAAACAAGGCTTCTGTACAACTTTTTGAAGTCACTGAGCTCAATTAATGACTTAAGAAAAAAGTTAGATTACAATGGAACATAATTAAAAGATGTCACAAGCAAACAAATAATTCAACGGGTCCCACTTGTGCGTGTGTGCGTGTGTGCGTGTGTGTGTGTGTGAGAGAGACCCATCGGTCGATGCTCGTAAATACATCTTTCAGCCATATGCATTGCTGATGCTCAGTAAAAACTTATATAGTTGACACAATCATATTGAAGATCATAGCACACTGAACTTGCATACAAACATTTCACACAGGCGACACAATCAGGATGGAGGAAGTGGATCGGTACGGGTAGGGCTATATTGAAACCAACGAACTCATACATAACGGTTCATCGTCTTTATCAATGACGGGGAAATATATTGAATGATGTGCAAAGAAAACAGACAGACAACATAATAAGTTCTGCTATCACATTAAGTTGACGTACAACCCTTTCTAAAAAAAGTTTAGGTACAAAATTAGAACAGGTCACAATCAAATGTACTGGCACATCAGTGCTTCACACCCATAGCTCGGATTGTAACATGGTCTTTTAGCATGTCATTTAATAACCTCTAGTCCATGTTTAATCCCTGGAACCAAGCAGGTAGGGACTAGGGAGTATTTAACCAAACATGGCATTAGATTAACAACTGCTAAAGAGTTGCATGGGACAGTGGATGCTCCAGGACCATGTGCATCTACCGATGTACTCCCTCTGTCCGGAAATACTTGTCATCAAAATGGATAAAAGAGGATGCATATAGACATATTTTAGTTCTAGATACATCCATTTTTTATCTATTTTGATGACAAGTATTTTCGGACGGAGGAAGTATGAAGGGGTGATGCACAGTCTGTTGCAACAAAGAACAAACAACCAAGGAGCATATTTGTGTTGGTCCGAGTTTTGTTATCTTTAGACACCTTTCCCTATGTGAGCGCAGCAAATCTAGTCGTGCTCAAACTCTACAGCCTTGTCCCCCCAAACAAAAGATCAGTTTGCACTGGTAGAAAAAGGGCCTTTAGTCCCGGTTCGTAAGGGCCTTTAGTCCCGGTTCTGGAACCGGGACTAAAGTGTCGGTACTAATGCCCTGACCCTTTAGTCCCAGTTCAATCCAGAACCGGGACTAAAGGCCCTCCACGTGGCCGGTCCACCTTTAGTCCCGGTTGGTAACACCAACCGGTACTAAAGAAAATTTCCTGATTTTTTTTTTGAATTTTTTTTTTGATTTTTTTTATTTTTCTTTATTTTTCTTTATTTTCAAATTTCTGAATTATTTTAACCTATAATCTCTAATCACCCCTCATCACTGCTCAATTTAATCTCTAATCACCCCTCATCATTCCAAATTATCTCACTTCCCGAACGGTCACCCATCCTCTCACTACTCCAGCCTGAGCACGGTTAACTTCCGGGTTCTATTCTCCCTCGTTTCCAAGTCTGCACTTGTTGTTTTCCTGACAATAGTAAGATGTCAATCCTATTAACCCTCAGGAATTTAGCTTGAGCATGAAGTCACATATTTCACTGTTTGAGTTTAAAACTATTGTTCTAAAAAACAATAATTTTTTAGTAACACTAATATTTTTGAATAAGTAGTTTGACCATTGTTTGACCACAGTTTGACCATAGATTGACCAGATTTGACCAAAATTCAAAAAAGGTGAAATAATTATTTAATAACACTAATATTCTTGAATAATTATTTAGTAACACTAATACTTCTTGAATAAGTAGTTTGACCATAGTTTGACCAGATTTACTGAAAATTTAAAAAAACTGAAATTTGAGCGTAACTTTTTTTCCTTTTGAAATTTGAGGATTCTACAAATTTGCAAACAGGCCATAGGCCGTCTCCATCGGATGTAACTTTTCGAGTAGATGATTTTTCATATAAAAAACTTTTTCATCCGACTTCGTATGCAAAAGTTATGCCCATTTTACAAATTCCAGAGAGATTTTGTAAATAAAGTCAAAATTCATATTTGTAAATTTTCCCAACAACTAGACCACATATCACATGTGAAACTTATTTTCTTTTATTTTTTTGACATTTCCATCATTTTCTTTTATTTTTTTAAAACTGAAAAGGCGATCCACCGGGGGGGTGTATAGTTTGAAAATGGGACCTTTAGTACCGGTTCGTGGCACGAACCGGGACTAAAGGTCTCGTCCCCATTAGTCCCGGTTCGTGCCTCAAACCGGAACTAAAGGTCTAATCTTTAGTCCCGGTTTGTGGCACGAACCGGGACCAATGGTTGTGGGCCAGAAGCGAGGCCCATTGGTCCCGGTTCATCCCACCAACTGGGACCAAAAGGTCTAGATGAACCGGGACTAATGCCTTAGCCGCACGAACCGGGACCAATGCTCACATTAGTCCCGGTTCTAGACTGAACCGGGACTAATGGGCTAAGCCGGCCTGGACCATAGCCATGTTTTCTACTAGTGTTGTTACAGATGTGCGTACTGCGTTTGTCATTATTTTCCCTTTTCGACCAACGTAGGCGCTAGATAACAAGCCTGTACTAGTACTTTCCCCCCTTCCTTTCCTCTTTGAACCACGTCCTAGATTCATGCTATAGAACTTTCCCCACTACTTTCCCCCATTTGTTTCCTCTTTGAACCATGTCTTAGATTCATGCTATACAAGTTTCCGCACTACTTTCCCCCCTTCCTTCCCTTTTTGAACCATGTCCTAGATTCATGATATACAACTTTCCCCACTACTTTCCCCCATTCCTTTCCTCTTTGAACCACGTCCTAGATTCATGATATACAACTTTCCCCACTACTTCCTGTTTGATCCAACACCTAGATTCAAGTGCGGAAGCGGAAATGGCCCACATGCAGCTAGAGCAATGCATGTGGAATAAGTAAATTATACCTTAAGGTTCTTGGGGGTGGTTCGGTGCGTGATCGGAGGCCGTTCGGCCCACACAATGTACGGCGGCAAAGAAGAAGGGGTCGAAGGCCCTCCCACGTCGCCGTTGGGTGAAAATGAAAAGCTGCGCCGGTAGTGGATTCCCTCCCTTGCCGACAGCGACAGCGTTAAGCCTCCTTCCCTTCCCGGCGGACGGATCCTGCCGGCTCTTTGACCAGCAGTGAGGGGAGAGAGAGAGGGGCCAACGAAGTCTTGTTTAGATCTAGAGAGGGTGAGAGAGTGTAAAGAGAGCAACTACAAGCGCTGAGGCTCCAGCGTGTATACATATACTTGAGAGAGAGTGTGAAGAGTGCAAACCCTAGAAAACAAGCGCCGAGGCTGCAGCTTATACGTGATGAGGTGATTATACGGTCACTATGAGATCGTATAGCTCCATATCCATCCATTTTGACCAGTCAAAGAATCCTCCTAGCATCGCCCCAGATCACTTTCTCTCTCTGTCATGCGGGGCCTACCTGTCATTTTGTGGAAGAAAGAAGTCGAACGAAAACAAAATTATGCTCAAGTGTAGTTATCGAACCCGAGACCTCAAGTTTGATGAGCGAAGAGGCTAACCCGCTACACAACCCTCCCATTATGTTCGGCGAGAGGAAAATAACCTTTTATACATTCCTGCATTCGTGTGACAAGCATGTCGTTTTTTTTTGCGTGGGAGTCATTGGGATTTAAATCATAATCGTGTCATGTGGCTTTGGTGGTAAGACTATCCACAGTGGGAGTAACATAGGTGGTAACATCACACATCTTTAGGCAAAATAGATGATGTGGCGAGTAATTAATGAGGAAAGAGAGGCATGTGGTAACATATCTAGTTACTATAACATCACACATACCAAAACAAAATGAGTCTACAATCTAATAAATGAAGTGTTGCATGATACCACACAATGTTACTCCCCACTATAGAGGTAGTAACATGGACTAGTAACATATGCATGTTACTAGTCTAAGTTACTAACCATTGTGACTAGTCTAAGGTGTTTTGGGATTTAAAGCAGTGTTGGTAGTACATAAATAATGCAGCCTTAGTCACCTTACCTCTCTCCACGTACTATGTTGGGTTCCACCAGTCAGAGGGTGAAACAAACAAATTAATAAGAAAAAATGAAAGCGCCAGCGGTGTATCTTACCTCACACATCTCGCTATTGCTCATGAACACTATCCAATTGATCCCTCTGTTCACTCACGTACTATTTTAAGTTAATCTTTATTATAACATGCTCACAATTTTGGGCACTTGTATTCGACCTAAGTCAGTGTGACATCGTATCTCGTACTACTCCTACCGTCAAGGTGTAATAACTCACGTTAGAAGGTGCAGCGGGACCAAGGTGCAAGCAGATTTGAGGATAAGTAGAAACTTGACCGGTCCAATCGAAGCCTTGATTTTTGTCTCTAAACGCAACAATCAATCCAAACAACTAAGAGATGTCGTTTTAGCTACCATGCAGGGCCACGTATTAACTCGCATGCAAGCCGACTTTGATTTCTTGACTGATCAACACGTAGTTGCGCTCCATGCATTGGGTTTCCGGGGGAATAACAAGGCAGAGTAAGGACCGTTTGGTTACATTGCTTAGGCTGGTCATAGTGGGGAGTAACTTGGACTAGTAACATGCATATGTTACTAGTCTATGTTACTACTACGCGAAGTTTGCCATTGGAAGCGGCCCGATCTGGCTCTCCTGAGCTAGCAAGGTTTTTCTAGCCCACCCAAGCTAGCTGGCCGACAAAAGCTAACATATTTTGACAGTTCCAAACGCCTAACCTTGCCCGACTAGGCTATAAGCTGTTCTTGCTAAGGATCCAAATGATCCCTAAGTAACAACTCGCTAGCAGCAAGGCCAGGAGGGGATTGAGATGTGAAGTTAATGAACGACGCCTAAACATTTTGGGAATTTCTGATTTCCATAAGATGACTTAACACCTAGATGGAGGGAGTACTACACCTTAGTCCAGGTTTGATGGAATATTCGTCATCTCTTCTCTTCTTGTACGTACTCCATTTGTATCTCACTTCATGTGGCTTCGCACTCGCATGTTTTTCCTATTCTATGAACCTGTGTGTGCGTGTGTGTGTGTGCGTGTGTGTGTTTAACAACATGTGTGTGTTAGAGAGAGCGACAGATTGACCTCTCCTACAGAGAGATGGTGTGTAGTGTATGATTTAGCCGCGAGAGTCGGTGCATCCTCTCATTTCCTGGCATCCGGTCAGGACAGGCCGACGGCTGCCACACCCGCTCTTGACCAGCCTGGCCCACCTAAAGCCCCTCCATCGCCCGCGCGCGCTTCCCGCTCGAACCGGTCAGCGCCGCTCCAAAGAATAGGTGCCGCATTCATGCCCGGGCAGAGCGAACGTGACCTCTCGCTGGCGCCTGCATTGAAGGGAGAAGCAGTTTCAAGAGTGATGGTAGCTTCGTCCGTCCAACTTACTACTAGGTCTATGTGATTTGACGGCTCATTGGTCATTATTACTGAGGTGGTAGGACTGCTGGATGTCCCAAGCTTTCGGCAAAAGGAGGTACTACTAGATTACTATTTTCTCCATTCTTACAGCGGAGGAGTGCGAGAGTAGTGAAAACAAGAGGACTCAGTGATTACATGGCCCACCTCACACTATCACCATATTTTCTGGACACCGTGCGACACCTAACTCTTTACATAGCACTAGTATAGTACATACTATAATTTATCAGCGAGATAAATTTGTACAATGCTATGAAGCTTCCAGCTTCTGTTTCATGTATCTTGCATCCAAGGTTGCCCATTGCAACATTAAATCAAATACAAAGGAGACTAACATGCATGATATTGCATCTCAATGATTGACAGATCATAGCCAATATGTACTCCCTCCGTTCCAAAATAAGTGTCTCAACTTTATGCAAACTTTAGTACAAAGTTGTACTACTACTAAAGTTGACACTTATTTCGGAACAGAGATAGCTAAAGAAAAAACGATCATGCAGTCCCTAGCCCTTGAACTGTAAACCCTAACCAGGCTTTAATTTGCTGGCAACGTTGGAGCTTCCCAAGAAATGAAGTTTGCAACCCTTTGACCATTGGATCATTTTGTGCAGTTTCACCAAAATCGAGATGAGCATCCCTGTGGTAAAGAAATTGAAGAAGCATGGTTAGAATAAGATTACTGGCACTAGTTGATGAGACATAAAATCATCACAAATATAGTACGTAGAAGCCAGTAGAGGTATTTGCGGGGCAAAGAAGTAGAGAAATATCCACATGGAGTGATGTGGGTAGCTGGAGCAGTGGTGCAAGCCGGCTGTAAATGGAGTTGTACCTGAGGGATGTCGGGACGTAGCTCAACCTTGAGGAGGGTGGCGGGAGTCGGCAACTGCCCACGTCGCGGTAGTGAGCAAGGGACGAAGGCAACCTCACCGACTTTGTGAGAGAGAATGGCGGGGACCCCTGATCAAGATGTGCCGACATTGGGTTTTCACCATCGGCGACGGCGACCGCATCTACACTAAGCATCCACCCCTTCCCCCGGCGGACATGATCCACCGGGATGTTAGAGATGTGGCCACAGTCATTTTGTACGAGAGAGTGTGAAGAGAGCAACCCCAGCAAGCAACCGTGTAGGATGGCCCGTCCTGACTATGTATATAGTGGAGCGATTTCCTTTTCTCTCCATATGAACCTATTATATTGCATACATGCCACTGAAGAAAAAAAACTTTATTTATAAATGACGCGGCACCTACTACTCGTTCTCCTATAAACCTTGCGCTTGGCATCTCCAAAATATTAACCTTGCGATTGGCTCCTCGCCTCGGGAAGTCGAGCAATAATGGTACTGCAGTATATATCGTTCTGGCTATATGAGACTGAACGAATTGTTGCACGTCCACCACGTGGGCGAGGGTTGAGGGGCGAGGGAGAGTGTGTACTATTACATCTGTTTCAATATAAACTACATACGGAGCAAAATAAGTGAATCTACACTCTAAAATACGTCTATATACATCAGTGTTTGGAGTATGTTCTAGTAGTTCATATTGAAATCTACTAAAGGACATATATATTCCAAAAAATATGATAACATCTCTAACCAAGGTAGGGATGAGGAGTAAACGGAGGGAGTAGTAAAATTTTGTCCTCGTCCTACGAGCCACCGTGCACGTGGGCGAGGGAGCGGGCGTAAGGCGCATAGTACTAGTAAGCAAGCTTCACCTCATCCTGTGAGCCATCGCGCCGGTGGGCAGGGGAGGCAGCGTACTAAGCAAGCTTCTCCTCGTTCTGCGAGTTGACGGGACACATCAAAAGTACTCCAGTGTATAGAGCCTTGCCTCTAAGTTAGGCCCCACATGGTTTGCCTCTTTTTTAACATAATGCGTCAAGTCGCAATTTGTTTGTTCACCCGTGGTAGACGATCCTCCCTCCATCAAGTGGACAACTAGTACACGTGTCAAATTACCGCGTGGGATGCCTTTTCGTACATAAATGAGCTACACCGTGTACCCGCGCGGGTGTGGTTGGGAAAGAGATGGGAGTAGGTGTGCCGTGCGTGCACCTCTTCTCTTCGTGCACGTCCCCACCTACGTGGGGGTGTGTGTGAGAGAGATACAAACCTAGACAAATGGCGTGTGCGTTCGTGTGTATTTTTTGTTTGGGGGTTGTGATTTCGTGAATGTATTTGTGGGAATGTGTGTCGATGACATCTCAAACAAAATTTGTCATGCAATGTGTGTGAAATGGAGGCCTATCCATATCATATATAGAGGGCCAGGCGATCCACGAGAAGAGAGGGAGGGGTCATAGATATCGATAGAGTCGAAGAGCGGATCAAGTGGGTGGGTGCGAGATTGATGAAGAGAGCCATCGAAATTGTGCGTGTGTGCAAGTCAAAGATATAGGGCGACTGACCTACCAGAATGTCAGAGGGCACAGCTCAAGTTTGTGTGTGGCAGGGAGACATGACTAGAGCGCTCGATGTATCGGTGTGTAAGTGTGGGAGGGGGAGGGGGAGGGGGAGGTAGAGGCCTAACTATAGAGGTAGAACGGCTCGTATATGTGTTGATAAGGAGAGACCTAGCTATGTCTTGAGGTAGATCGGTCGACATCCATACATAACTGAAGGATGGGAAATAGGATGGGACAGAGAGAGAGAGGAGAGAGAGGGAGGAAGAGTGGTAGAGTGCTGGATGGGTGATGGAGTTGCTTCTCGAAGATGGTGGCAGAGGCCTACTAGACAAACTGAGGGTGGAACTGCAATATTATCAATAAGAGTGGGGATTTGTTTCTGTGTGTGCCTGTGCGTGATAGATCTGTCGGGACGCATGCATGGATGATGAAGGGGAACCATGTGTTTGGTAAGCAAACCGAACTAGATCGGTAGATCAATTTTTATTTGTCAGAGGAAGGGAGAGACATAACTAATGAGGTAGATCGATCGACGCATGGGGAAAAACGAGTTATAAGGACCTGGCTAGCTATATGTATAGCTGGAGATCGGTCGGTGTACATCCATTTGTTAGAGGCAAATAAGGCCCAGCGAGATGGATATATAGAGAGAATTGAGCTAGGAGGTGGTGCAAGAGGCCGAGCTACTAGATAGATAGGGGGAGGAGTATGCGGTTGTGAGATCGGTGAAAAGAGGGGCGAGAGTTTACACGTGTGTGGGACCGTATGAGAGACACGAGGCATGGACACAGAAAGGAGGAGATGGAATGTGCGTATGTATTTTGTAGGTAGACATCACTGGAGAGGTTTATCGATCGGTGTGTGTCAGAAAGGAGTTGTGGAGATTGTGGGAGAACGACTGTCGGTGTCAAAACCGGCGGATCTTAGGTAGGGGGTCCCGAACTGTGCGTCTAGGCAGATGGTAACAGGAGACAAGGGACACGAAGTTTTACCCAGGTTCAGGCCCTCTTGATGGAGGTAAAACCCTACGTCCTGCATGATTAATATTGATGATATGGGTAGTACAAGAGTAGATCTACCACGAGATCAAGGAGGCTAAACCCTAGAAGCTAGCCTATGGTATGATTGTTGTATGTTGTCCTACGGACTAAAACCCTCCGGTTTATATAGACACCGAAGAGGGTTAGGGTTACACAAAGTCGGTTACAATGGTAGTAGATCTAAATATCCGCATCGCCAAGCTTGCCTTCCATGCCAAGGAAAGACCCATCCGGACACGGGACGAAGTCTTCAATCTCGCATCTTCATAGTCCAGGAGTCCGGTGGATGGTATAGTCCGGCCATCCGGACAGCCCCTAATCCAAGACTCCCTCGGCAGCCCCTGAACCAGGCTTCAATGACGACGAGCCCGGCGCGCAGATTGTCTTCGGCATTGCAAGGCGGGTTCCTCCTCCAAGTACTTCATAAAATATTGTAAACACTAATTATAGTGTCCGGCTCTGCAAAATAAGTTTCCACATATTACCATAGAGAGAATAATATTAACACAAACCTAATCTGCTGATGTATCCCATAGCGCGACCTCACACCACGGCCAAGCCTTTATTCGAATCGTTTTTACTTCCCCACCTCAGCGCATTTTGCGAGGCGGTTTCCTTGGCACGTCTTGTCAAAAGCAGAGATCGTGTCCCCTTTATTTCCGGGATTCTCATCAATACGGACGTGGGTAACCCAATCGTGCCCGTTAGCATGTTTTCTCGATTAAAGGCGAGTCCCAAACGGTTACGGGGAGGGCCCTTGGTATTCAACCTCTTATAAAGAGACCAAGGCCTTACTCCTTTTTTTCAATCTCAAATGAGTTCGCCCGTCGCCTCGGGTTCCAACACCCTAGGCTCTAGATTTCAGGCGCTTCGGACCTTCATCAATGTCCGGTTCCGACCTTCAAGGCCGATGGATGCCCTCCTCCGTCATGGAGGAGGACGTGCTAAAGTTGAGAGAGGCCAAGTTCTTGACCGGCGAAATTTCGCACAGGCTGCCTGCTCAAGGGCAGGCTATTCCCAGTCCCCAGCCTGGTGAGAGCGTGGTGTTCGTGTCTCACTTCCTTCGGGGGTTAGGTTTCCCAATGGATCCCCTCGTGAGGGGGCTGATGTTCTATTATGGGCTGGAATTTCATGACTTAGCTTCGGAGTCCATCCTCCATGTTTCCTCATTCATCATCGTGTGTGAAGCATTCCTCCGTGTTACTCCTCACTTCGGATTATGGCTCAAGACCTTTAAAGTAGAGCCGAAGATGATTGTGGGACGGCACGCAGAGTGCGGAGGTGCTGTTATAAGAAAGAATGCTGATGCTCCATGGCCCGAGGGCCCCTTTCAAGAGGAGCTCGGCTTATGGCAACGAGAGTGGTTCTATATCACCGCTCCCAGGGGCACCAAGTGGGTGGCGCCACCTGCCTTTCACTTGGGTCCCCCAAAGCAGCTAGGGTCGTGGGTCAATAAAGGCCTAGATTGGGGGCCATCCCAGGACGTGCCTTTGTTGCAGGGCCTATATTGGGGGCCATCCCAGGGCCGCATCAGGGATCTCTTAGAAAGAGGTCTCAGCCTGGTCAAAGTGACGCAAGTCATGCTGATCCACCGAACACTGCCCGGCAAATGTCGCTCCCTTCATCTGTGGGAGTTTAATCCGGAGGGACCACAAGCTCTCCAGCATTTTATGGGCGCAATGCCCGCGGAGATGTATAAACTGTTCTTCGGATCACAAACAATGTGTCCAGATTTGACCAAGGACACATGTCTGAGCTACAATCGCCCGGATACTCAAGTAAGTAGCCTTGTGCCCGGACTCGCTATCCGTATATTTGTCATAAACTTGCCCCTAACAGAGCTGCCCTTTTAAACAGGAGTGGATAGAGAAAGCAAAGCTGATCAGGTGTCCGGCTCCCCTCCCCTAGACCAGGCCGGATCCCGTGCTAGTCAGGATGTTGAAGATTGTGCCTTTGGAGGAAAGTGAGGGAGGGGACAAGGAAACTATGGCCTCCTCGAAGGAGGCTGTTCGGAAGGAAGGAACCGAAAATTCCTCTCCTCAGGGGAAGAAGAGGACCGCCTCTGAAAACCCGGAGACCATGGCCTCAAAGCAGGGGAAAAAGTTCTCGTCAAAGGGTCCTACGCCGGCGGGTACCTCGGCCGAACTATGCCCTCAAGGGGATCAGCCCTACAGCGAGCCGTAAGTAGAGAAAGATTTTGTTTTTGAGAGATGAGAGAAATCCTTGCTTTATATCTGAGAAGATTAACCGAAATTTTACCTTGTAGCTCGGACCTTAGCCCTTCTCGGCAGAGCTCGTCTTTGGGGGACCTTCTTCCGGAGATGATGGAGAGCGGAACGCCTCCCCCTGCCGTACCACCTAGCGAGGCGGGCAACCCTGAGGTGTCGTCGCGGAGGGATTCTTCGAATCCGGCAGGGGCGGAAGGTAGCCATATGGCCCCCCAAGGTTCTCTGCGTCCGGCCATCAAAAGAGGCCATGGGACGAGTCCGGCACCGTCCGGTGCTCGGTCGGAGGAGCTGAAGAATCTTCTAGGGCGAGCTTCTATCTCAGAGGAGCACCGTGCATTGATGGGCACGGTGATTGAAAGGATTTCGTCCGCGGAAAGTGGATTGCACGAGGCCGTCAGAAGTTTACTGACAGGTTTTGAGGTACGTGAAATAATGTACACTTTCTGATAGTTGCGCATAAATAAGATGCGCCTTGTGTAGATAATAGCCCCTGAGACTCTGTGCGTTGTCAAAAGTGACGGCGCGCAGAGGATCATAATCCCAGGTCTAAAATGTCGCCTTTATATGTAGGTGGCGAAGTGTCCGGAATCCAGCCGGACTGATGAATTTGCCGAGCTAAAGCGGCAACTTGACGTGGCAGATGCCGACATCGTGCTCGTCAACAAGCGGCTTGATGAGGCACATGGTATGTAATTCCTCGGGCAGCACCTGATAAGAGGAGCTTTATGCCAGTATCTTACAATGTGTGTGCTTGATGCAGATGGTGCGGCCACCGTGGAGAGTCTTCGGGCGGAACTTGCCCGAGCCAAGGAACAAGCCAGAAAAAGTGATGCGGCTGCCGAGAAGGCCCTTGAAGAGCTGAGAGCCGAACAGGCTGCTCACTGCCGAAGCAAGAAAGAGATGGCCGTGAAGCTAAAGAGCGCTGCTGACCGTTGCAAGCTTCTTGAAAAAGAAGACTGGGCGGGATAGATGGACTTAGAGAAGTCCGTTGCCGATGCCAAGGATGCTCGCTCTGCGATGAGAGCTGCGAAGGAGGAGCTGTGTCAGGCTGGAGAGAACGCAGCTGGAAAGCCCTTTATGCTGCGGAGGAAGTTTTGTGATCCTAAGCATGCTCCGTTAGACCGGTTGTGGAGTACGGTGGACACCTATCTGGATTTGGCAACAAGTGCTGCTGATGCGACCGAACACTTTCGAGATCAAGAAGATCGCGAAGTGGAAAAGCTTTTCTGGTCGCGATTCCACAATCCAGAGCGCCCACTGTCAGTGGCCGATCGTTTGGCAGAATGGGCCAAACTGAATAGGTTGTCCGGACTCACCATGAAGTGCGTCATGAGTCACCTGTGGCCGGGGAGATCGGAGCGGAAGAGTTATTTCAGCTTGGTGCAGCAGTTCCTTGGTGCGGTGCCGCGTATTAATGCAATTAAGAGGTCAGCATGCATAGAGGGTGCGTGGATGGCTCTTGCCCGTGTCAATACATACTGGGCGTAAATGGAGACCACCGTTGTTGCATCCCGAGATTCGGACAGAAGCCGAGTACCTGCCGAGCACTATTTTCAGGAAGTTCTGCAAGGCGCTTGTGTAATAGAGACGCAGTGCTCGAAGGATGCTATGCTCGAATAGCATATGCGATTGTAAAACGGTATTTTGATAAATTGTACGAACTTTTTATACTTGTTCCTGCAAGTGTTGTAACACCTCCTGTGCGGCCTTCTAAAATATATAAAATCTGAAAGATGGCAGTCGTCGGCTTCGGCCCCCACGCAAATAATGCGGGGGTGTTCGCAGAAGGCGCATTTTCACACTTGATCCAACGTCTTGGTCCTACAAAGGAGGTGATAGCGCAGTGAACTAGGCAATCAGACTATAATGCTTTATCACTTTCACTTAGCCATAGGAGCTTGACAGTGAGGCTACTTAGATAGCCCCTGGTGGCGACTGCGCTCGGCCGAATTTAGGGCGCGGATGTGCCTGGTCGGGAAACGGCCCTTCGTTAATGCGGGGGAATCCTATAGATTCCGGTGAGTCATCGAGTGGTTGACCAGTCTCATGCTATATCATGATAGTCAATTTTCGGCTTTCTCTACTGAGGTGCTTGCCTGGCCGAACCGGGGCACAATCGCAGGACACAGGAGCCGAACACAAGGTGTCACCTTAGCCGATAGAGCGGAACGTAAGGCAGCCGAACACAGGAGCCGGGCAACCCAACATTTGACCAAAGGCATGATTCGGAGCTGATGCATATAAGGCCAAACTCGCGACGCCGAACACTCCCTAAGGTATTCGGTCTTTATGAGGGCGGACGAGACAAGGCCCTTAGGTATAAGCCCCTAGTGTCCAGGTATGCGCAGAAATTCTGACGTGGCCACATGCTAAGACTCCAGCCTCCTCCTTGGTTATACCAGAGAAAACCAGGGGATGTGTATCAATAAGAGACAGTAAAAAAGGTTTACGTAGGGTCTTAATCTGAAAAGAATCCTTGGAGCGGGTCCCTGCTGCACGTTTGCGCCTGTGTCTCCATTGTGCCGTATCCTGGATGGGCGCAGCACGATATTCATCTGTAAAAGAGAGGAACTAAGTTGAAAAAAGGTCGTGCCGAACAGAAGTTATACTAAATAAACAAAGTATAAATTGAAATGGGTAAAATTGAGCTTGATTGTCTCTTATTTTATATGTGTGGAGCCCCTAGAGCAGGGGTATACGGCTATTAAGCCTTTATCAATGGTATTTTTTTGTCGGACTCGTCTAGCCGTGTCCGTGGTCTTAATGACCTGTTTAGATGTTTTAGTTGGTGAATCCGTTTTATTGTGGGGCTGTTAAGGCGGCCGCACAATCTTTCGCGTGGGGGGGCGCACTCAATGCTTCCCCTTTAATGAGATGATGCCTCGTGGACCGGGCATCTTAAGCGTGAGAGATGCGTAATGCGGTATTGCGTTAAAGAGGGCGAAAGCTTCGCGTCCCAGCAGTGCTTGATAGCGGCTTGAGAATGGGACAATGTGGAAAGTTAGCTTTTCGCGGCGGAAGTTATCGGTGGAACCGAATATAACTTCAAGCCGGAGAAAACCCATGCAATGGGTATCCAGACCTGGCGTTACCCCTTGAAAGGAGGTTTTGCTGTGGCGAATTCTTGTTGGGTCTATCCCCATGTGGCGGATTGTGTCAGGACCCCGATTCCAAGCCACATCGATCTAGCCGCTAACACCTCATATCACTTTGCGGCCTCACGCACGGTGTCCCACGGGTGTCGCCTTACCATGGCCCGGGACCGTTTGCGCCTTTTGGCTCACGTATATGATAGTGTCGCTAGCATCCATATGACAGAGAACCCGGGCCGACATGGCTAGTCGTGAACCCAAAGCGGCATAGACCTATGGAGACAGGCATACATGAATCACATCGAGCATGTCAGTCATCAGCGAGTGATTCCGGGCTGTAGCACTGGGCTAACAGGACTCCGGGGAACCCTGGCTGTAGCAGGCTAGGCAGGACTCCGGAAGTCACCGTGTGACATTTCCCCGAAGGGACAAACATAGGAATGAAGTGAAACACATGCCGGCCAGTCAAGTGTCCTGAACGGTAGTGCTGGGCTAGCAGGACTCCAATGAACCGGGCTGTAGCGGACTACTATGGCTCGAGGAACACTAGACTACATTTCCCCGTAAGAAAGGCTGCGAAGGATAAACAACTAGATCGTCGGATCCCGCTCATACCAATCATTTCAATCATACACACAATATGCCCGATATGAGTACATACAACATGGCATCACAACAAAACTCTACAACTCAAGTACTTTATTTAAAGGCTCCAGAGAGCCATACATAACATGTTCATATAGATAGGGGTCACATGACCCGACACTCAAGTCATAGAATCATACAAGCACAAGCGGAAGTAAATAGTCTGAGTACAGACACAAGAAAGAAAGAAGACTTCTCGAAGCCTGTCTATCTACATAGGGCCCTCCATGGCCAAGATCACCACCTGGGTGGCTAGTCACTCGTCGACGTCAAGGTCTACGTAGAACCCATCGGAGGGGCGGTGTTGTCGTCTGAAAACAATAATTAAGCAAACATGAGTACAAAGGTACTCAACAAGTCTTACAACAGAGGCTACTTATACATGCTCATTCTCAAGAAGGTGGTGGGGTTATTGCCGCGAGCCAGCTTTGACTCTTGGCTAAGCTATCCTACGGAACTCCACTAGTAAAATAGTTTTCGCACACGAGTCCACTACTCACCAACACAATACTCCACCGGGGATCCTCCCTCGTCATCCTACGAGAGGGCCATTCTCGGTACTCACACTTATCTTGAGTCTTTTAATAGTATCCATTAACTTGTCTATGAACTGTATAGGCAACCAAGTAGTCCTTTACCGCGGACGTGGCTATTCGAATAGTTTTATACCCTGCAGGGTGTACTTCGTCACACAAGTTTCCACCACTTAGCGTCTGCACACGACATGTGCTCGGCAGACATCAAGCGAAAACCGACGTGGGTGTAGACCACGACCTAACTAACCTCACAAGTCTCTAGTCCAGGTTTATCGCATATTCAGGTTCCATCCGCAAGGAAATCCGGCCGGGGTGTCCTCAATGGCCCCAAACGATGTGTACAGAGTCCCGAGACGCCAAACGGGCGCCCGGCATACCCGGCCACAGTGTATCTACCGCATCATAGCCCACCCCTAGGGTCAGCGCTACGCACGGCCGCCAACACATAACCTACAAACACCAGAAACTAGTTGCAACTCCTGGATAGAGGACGAGAGGGGTCAGTAAGTCGAGCGGGGTCATATTTCAGGGCCCAATGTGTGGTAGTAGCTGAATCTTAAATCACGCATACAGATCTCAATTCTTATGAACGGTCTCAATGAAACAACCCACCATGTACTCCTACATGGCCTCTCATCGATACCTTTACCAAAACATGTTCAACACATCCCTCACATTACCGACATAAATATTTCACTCTAGCCCATCACCCAGATGAACCAGACCTGACACAACTCTAAGCATAGCAGGCATAGCAAGGTAGGAATCACATACATGGCTCAATCAACTCCTACACATGCTAGTGGGTTTCATCTAGTTACTGTGGCAATGACAGGTCATGCAGAGGATAAGGGTTCAACTACCGTAGCACATAACAGTTTGAATCGCGTTGTCTTAATAAAGTAAACAAGAGCAGAAGCGAAAACATGGGTTGTATCGGAATGATCAATGGGTTGCTTGCCTGTTGTAGTGGTAGTAGGGTACTGCCCTTCAGAAGGATACTCGGGGTTATCCTCGGAGGCAGAACCTACCACGAAAGACACACCGAACATAATCAACACATGGCAATATGCAACAATATGATGTATGCTATGACATGGCAAGATGAAAGTGTCTTGGCCTAATGCAAGCTAAAACAGAAGGGGATGAACTCATTTGAATCAAAGATTCAAATATTAGCTCATTAAACATGGCCTTATTAGTGCATAACCTTATTCTTCTTAAACAGCATGGTTAACTTGTTTTTTCATGCATGATACCATTACAGATGGACAGATTAAATTTTTCTGATCATTTTTTATATATAAATCTTTGCATTTGGATCTATGGTTGATTTTCTATGATTTTTAGAAGTTTTGACTATTTTCTGGAATTTCGTATTAAAGAATAAATACAGTAATTGAATTAATGCGTCAGCACTGCATCACTGTGATGTCAGCGGGTCAAAGGCGCCAGCCCAGGTCAAACCTGACTGGTGGGCCCCTTCTGTTAGTCTCTCAGCTAACTAACAGAGTTAGTTAGTGTTTAGTTAGCACTAAACGGGGTTAGTTAGGCCCTGGGCCCACATGTCAGTGAGAGAGGGTTAGTTAACGATGTCATTAACCTCTAACAGAGTGATTAGCTCTAATTAAAACTAACCTAATTTAGTTAGGAGCCGGCCCCACCTATCAGTGACTCAGGCGGGGTCAAACTGGGGTCAAACCCCTGGTCAGCAGGGGTTAATCCCGCCGGCGTTGAGCCGCCGGCGAGGCCGACACGGCGGAGAGCGTCGGAAACGCTGCTCCGGCCACGGTTCGATGCGCGGGTGGGTGCTACGGGTAGCTATAGGTGTGGCGCATCCATTGGTGGCATTGGTTGGTGCTGGGGTGGCCGAGAACGATGACGGTGTCGAGCCGGGCGGCGGCCGGAGCTCGGCCATTGGTGGTTTTGCTGCTGCAGCGAGCTAGGGGGAAAACGGACGTGCTAGCGAGGCGCTGCGAGGTGCGGGGAGTGCGTTAAGCACCCGCGCTTGACCAAATGGTCACGGGAGTGACGCCGGTGTCGAGCTCGCACGGCGGCGTGCTATGGTGAGCAAGGGGCGACGTCTACGGCGAGCAAACGAAGGAGAGAAGAGGGGGGATCGGTAGAGAAGCTCACGGCGGTTGCAGAACGCGTCTCAGCAGGCTTAGGGGAGGTCGGACGTCGTCAGGGCGTTGCCGGCGATGTCGGTGGACCGAGGAAGAAGAAGGCGTCTGGAAGGCGCTTGGAGGCATCCGGTGTTGCGTGAGTCGACGAGGAGGCGTAGACGATGGAGGCGGAGCTCACGGGCATGTCAGGGAGGCGAGGGGGTGGCTCTGGTGGCAACTACGGCGAACGGCAGCGAGGATCGCGCTCGGCCATCGCGGGAGAGGGTGAGGGAGACGAGGGGGAGAGAGGGAAGGAGTGCAGGGAGGTGCTGGGCGTCTCCGTGGCGCTCGGATGGGGACGAGGAGGCAGCAGGAGGTGGAAGCAGGAGGTGGCCGCGGGAGCACGCGCCGGCGACACGCCTCTGCCCACTGGCAGAGGTGGGTGACGACTGGCACAGGCCAGGTGGGCCGGGCCAGCACAGGTAAGGCCCAGGTGGGCTTCTCCCTCTCTCTCTTTTTCTAATTTGTTTCTTTTTCTATTTAACTGCAACTGTTG
This sequence comes from Triticum urartu, assembly GCF_003073215.2. NCBI lineage: Eukaryota > Viridiplantae > Streptophyta > Magnoliopsida > Poales > Poaceae > Triticum > Triticum urartu. Next base: position 651,576,498 of record NC_053023.1, on the reverse strand, counting down.
GGCTTTATTAAAAATACTAAAACGTTTCCAAAAATCCTGAAAATAATTGTGGGCTCTGTTTAGAATATTTCCAACAGCCCACACTTATTTCCAGAATTATTTGAGTATTTAAATTATTTTATAGCATTTAAATGCCCAAATTCAAATACTTATGAATTAATTCAATGACCTTCTGTTGACCTAGAAAATTGTGCACCAATTTTGCCAGAGGTTCTAACCCAAGACAAAGAGAGTGAACTTTTTAGAAGGGCATTTCAGGTTCATTGAAAAAAATTTAGTAAACCCTAGTTGTTTCCAGGGGGGTGCTGGGGGTTCTGTCTTCCCCATTTCAAATTTAAGAGAAATTTAAACATGATGCACACTCTAATGGTTGAACTAACTAGGGTGTGACAGTTTGTGTCCTGATATATCAGGTTTAGACCGCTGCCACCGTCCATCAGGACATTTGTAAACTGGAGTCCACCAATTATTGGATCGAGTACCAAAGTAGTCCAGCCTGCGTTCCTGATACTTCTAGAATAATCCAGGTGATCGAAGATGATTGGTTTTGACAACCAGTGGCGAGATTCCTTTGGGATAGGTCGTATGGCACGTACCTTTATGGGCGTCGCATGTTTTGTTATGTGAAGTAAGTTTACTGTTTTTACTTCTCGTGGAAAATTCTTTTGTTTCCTGGTGTTCTGCTTTTGGGGTTCGTCATCGTCTTCGCTTGGTGTGTCGAGCCCCTTGTGTTCGACGTTGAGTCTGCCGGATTGTTTAAAGACCCAACAATCTCTGCCGGTATGGTTAGCAGGCTTCCTGGGAGTACTATGTATTTGACATATCCTGTCCAAGATTTTGTTTAGGTTGGATAGCTCGTCCCTGTTATCCTGGAGGGGCGGCTTTTTCTGACTCTGTCGTGAGCTTTTGAATCCGGCGTTGACTGCCGTGCTCTTCGGACTGTTTTCCTTAGTCCGGCGACGATCCTTATTGCGTCGCGATTTTCCATTTCCATCCATAGTTTCGGATGTACTTGGGTCGCTGGTGCTACATCTTGCCAACCAGCTGTCCTCTCCTGCGCAAAAGCGGGTCATGAGGCTTGTTAATGCGGCCATTGTTCTTGGCTTTTCTTGGCCGAGGTGTCTGGCGAGCCATTCGTCTCAAACGTTATGCCTAAAAGCTGCTAAAGCTTCGGCGTCCGGACAGTCGACTATCTGATTCTTTTTAGTAAGAAATCTGTTCCAGAATTGCCGAGCTGACTCTCCGGGCTGTTGAGTTATGTGACTGAGATCGTCTGCATCCGGAGGGCGGACATTGGTCCCTTGAAAATTTGCTCGGAAAGCGTCCTCGAGCTCTTCCAAACTTCCAATTGTGTTTTTAGGAAGGCTTTTAAGCCAATGACGGGCTAGCCGTTTAAGTTTGAGGGGTAAGTATTTTATGGCGTGGAGGTCATCTCCTCTAACCATATATATGTGGAGGATATAATCCTCGATCCAGATTCCAGGGTCTGTTGTTCCGTCGTATGCCTCTATGTTTACGGGTTTGAATCCCGCTGGAAATTCATAATCCAGGACCTCATCGGTGAAACATAGGGGGTGTGCGGCACCCCTGTATTTGGGTGTGCCGTGATGTTCGTATACTGGTTTTGTTGCATTGCTTACGAGAGCATGCTTTCTTGGCCCATAAATAGACCTGGCTGGGCCATCTTTTTGATGTGAATCCTTGAGTGGGTCGCATGCCGGCTTTAGTGCGGCGCCACTTGCCGCTTTATGCTGGCCATGGGGTTGTCTATCCGACCGGGTGGCTTTCTTGCTTCTTGAATGCGAGGGCTCTAAGGCCTCTTCGTCGAATTCAGGCAGTAGCTTTCGCTTCGGATAGCTTTTAGTGTGGCGACTGCCGCCGTATTTGTCTGCGATATTGATTACTTTTCTCCATCTAATTCTGAGTGCATCTTCCGCAGTTTTTAGCTTCCGCTTCTGCTTTTTCAGGCCGCGTGCGGTTGCAACGAGCCTTTTGTGGAGGTTCTTCTGCTCCGTGGGCTTATCTGGCGTAAGGTCATCCGGAATGCCGTTTTCGTGAGGGACGGGTTGTTCGGTTTCTTTATCCGAGTTGCCCTGTTCGGACGGTTGCTCTAAGGCATGCTCGTCGTCTGCCGGCTCATCCTGCTCTATGGCTGGGTCTGTATCAAGGCGGGGCTTGGAGCGGCGTTTACGCCGCCGCTTTGATTGCTTTTCGAGAGATCGATCCCTTGTTGCATCCCCATGTTCCTCGTTGTCGCTTCCTTTAGGTGTATCCACCATGTACACATCATGAGATGAGGTGGCTGTCCAATGCCCTATAGGTGTTGGTTCATATACGTCTCCTGCATCGTCGTCCATACCGTCGATGTCTTCGGAGTCGAAATTGAGCACGTCGTTTAAATTATCGACGGTGGCTACCAAATGGGTGGTGGGTCGGCTTTGAATTTCTTCATCTTCCGTATCCCAACCTTGCTGACCGTAGTCCGGCCAGGGCTTTCCTTATAAAGAGAGAGACTTTAGTGATTTCAGAATTTCACCGAAGGGCGAGTGCTGAAAGATGTCCGCGGCGGTGAACTCCATGATCAACGCCCAATCGGATTCGATCGGCAGGCGCGCGGAGGGCTCGGAGTCCGGAGAGGAATCCGGCCCCTCGGAGTCACGGGCCTTGTGGAGTGCGGGGCTGATGTTCGGCTGATCCCCTTTGAGCGTCCAACCACTCATCCTCGATCGGCGAAGTAGGCTCCGAATTAATGGTCGGAACCGATGCGTGTGCAGTCCCCAGGGCACTGTTCAGCAGTAGAGCTAGATCATGCCCATCGTGACAGTGCGGCACGCTCGGCTGTGGCTCGAAACCATCGAAGATCAAGTCCCCACGGACGTCAGCCGTGTAGTTTAAACTTCCAAACCTGACATGGTGGCCAGGGGCGTTGCTTTCTATCTGCTCCAGATGGCCAAGTGAATTGGCCCGCAGTGCGAAGCCACCGAAGACGAAGATCTGTCCGGGGAGAAAAGTCTCACTCTGGACTGCATCGTTGTTGATGATCGAAGGAGCCATCGGGCCTAAAAGCGACGACACAGAGGAACTCTCAATGAAAGCACCAATGTCGGTGTCAAAACTGGCGGATCTCGGGTAGGGGGTCCCAAACTGTCCGTCTAAGCGGATGGTAATAGGAGACAAGGGACATGAATTTTTACCCAGGTTCGGGCCCTCTTGATGGAGGTAAAACCCTACGTCCTTCTTGATTAATATTGATGATATGGGTAGTACAAGAGTAGATCTACCACGAGATCAAGGAGGCTAAACCCGAGAAGCTAGCCTATGGTATGATTGTTGTGTGTTGTCCTACGGACTAAAACCCTCCGGTTTATATAGACACCGAAGAGGGTTAGGGTTACACAAAGTCAGTTACAATGGTAGGAGATCTAAATATCCGCATCGCCAAGCTTGCCTTCCACGTGAAGGAAAGTCCCATCCGGACACGGGACGAAGTCTTCAATCTCGCATCTTCATAGTCCCGGAGTCCGGCTGATGGTATAGTCCGGCCATCCGGACACCCCCTAATCCAGGACTCCCTCAATGACCTAAAGAAAAAAATGAATATGTGCGATGGATAGAATGATGAGGGAGGGGGAGGGCGAGGAGGGCGTGTGCATGCACGACAGAAAGTTAGTGCTAGCTACAAAGGTTAGAGGATTGTGTGGGTGAAGAGACTAACAAAGATCATAATTTGATATGAAAGTGGATTCATATATTTGAATAGGAGATCATAGTGTTATAAACATATGCATGCATGAATATAGCGGTGATACGCGTGTTGTGTTTTTGCACATGTTATACCATAATGTGATAATGCATGGCGTTCACAACTCACGGCTAAATGTCGAACAATCTAAACCATACTATACATCGAATAATCTCACATTTTATTTGAATTTGTGATAATGTGTGGCGTTTGCAGCTTACAACTAAATATCGAACAATCTAAACAATACTATATATCGAACAACATCTCATTTTATTTGAATTTTTGGTAATGTGTGGTGTTCGCAACTCACATCTAAATACTTGTAGGTGTAGGGGGCGGGGCACCATACATTATGTGATAAACACATTATACATATGAGACATGGTTTAGATTATGAAGATCTAACTAGAGCTTGAAATGTACTGTGATTTGAAATCAACATAAAGTGGATTCAAAAAATCGAGTTCAAGTTCATATAGTACACATAGTTCGTATGTAACTCGAGAGTAATCATGTGGTGTGCTGTGAAGATAATACACAAACGATGGTTTAACTTGACAATAATGATGATTGTAGATCTTTTTAAAATAGAGAAATCAATTCAAATGGTTTAAATTCACAACAATCATTATTGTAGATCTTCTTCAAATAGAGAAACGAATTCAAATTTAGTCCATATTGAAGCGGTAGTATATACGTTTGGAATGCACTAAAACGTTCATTTGAGTAGTAGGTTGCATGCATTATACACGTAGCAAAATATTTTAATTGAACATAACATGAATTCAAAGTTTTGAGTGACATTTGTAGTGCGAATTGATTTGGTACAGTACATGGGACTACACTCTCTTGCATGCTGTGAATTGATTTTTTTTCGTCGACGGAAGTGCGAATTGATTTGGTATAGTACATGTTAGGCTTGTCCGAAAATTTCAACTCGCGCCTTCTTAGCTCGAAATACTAAAGATATATCTTTGTCTCGTTGTGCTCTGAAAACTCCCTCCATCTCAACCCGCGCCTTCCTATTCCAAAATTACAACGCGCGTGAAAACTCCCACCTCCTGTGAAATCCCGACACACGAAATTCCCGTGATACCCCTGAACCGAAAGAACCACCTCAAATCGGTGGGGGTACTTTCGTAACTTACCCCACATTTTGTATAAGCGCGTCCCTAAGCCATGGTTCCCCACTCCCATCCCATCCGCCCACCCATTCGTACATCGAGGCCACGAAAACCCACGAAGCCCCACACCCTCCTCCGTCTGCCACCCAGCCGGAGCCTCTTCCCCGACGATGTCGTCCACAACAACACCTCGACGTCCCTCATCCACCATACTGAATGAGGGTCCGTCATCGGTCTGGTCATCCCGCCGGTTCATCCACCCCATCCTCCACCTCCAAGGAGCTGCCCCGATGTTCCCCTCGTCTTTCGCGCCACCTCCATTCCCACACCGTTGTCTTCACCTGCACCACCGGAAGAGCAGCATCATCACCGTTTCCTCGAATGAAGCTCCGGCATAATCGGCGCCACCAAAGAGGTTGTACACTAACCGCCGCATTTTCTTCTTGATTCGATCTCACGGTACTGTCGGCACTCGGTCCCGGGCCGACACAGTGCAGCTTCATCCACGGCGGCGTCGCCGGCCACTTCCTCTACGGCGTCGCTCCCTCGGCAGCGACGTGCACATCTGTAGGAGCTGTTGCTGCTTTAGCTCTTGCTCGCGCTGCTGCTCTGCCCTTGCTGTCGGTCCCCTACCTGGTATGCTCTTGCTCTTGCTCGCGCTCGCGCTGCTGCTCTAGCTCTTGCTCTTCCTTGCAATGCTGCTCCAATTTAGCTACACTTCAGCTGACTGAATCGACTTTTGGGTTAGTCGATTTTTAGGGGGTGGGGGGCTCGCTAGAGTTAAGGAAGAACCAGCTGCAACGGGGAGGGGGGCTCGCCGGAGAGGTACCCCCCTATCTATCTTAGGGTTCAGGCTGGGGGTTGTGGTCGCCGATGGTGGTGGGGCGGTGGCGTGGGGATCGCCGGAGAAAAAGCTCGGCATAGGGGGCTAGAGGGATGGCCGCGGCGGCGGCGGACCGGCGGTGGGGAGTGTTTTCGGGGCGGGCGGGGCGGCGCACCACCGGTCGAGGGCGGCGGGGGGCGGCTGTTTGGCCGGTGGTGGCTGGCAGCTCAGGGGGGTGGAGGTTGAAGATGAACTGCAGGCCCTTGATTTCGTATCCAATGGCTAGAAAATCGACTGACCAGAGATGAAAAAGTCAGTCGACTCACGTGTAGCCTCACCTCTAGTGCGCTCAGTTTCAACAGTAAAATTCAGTTTCGACAGCAAAATTCAGTTTTGACAGTTAAGTTCAGTTTCGATAGTTAAATTCAGTTTCGACAGTTAAGTTTGGAGATGAGCGGCTGATGTATTTTACATCTAGCACTTTGTGGTTATGTATTTTACGTCATCTATTGGAGATGCTATTAGAATTCCACTGAGGTTAATGTTGTCTCTCTTGTCCTACTTCAGCCTTGGCGTCGTACAACTCACCGGAGCTGCTCCAACGACGAAACCCTCCATCACAACGGAGCAGTACCCCGGGCTCCATCTCAAGATTCCTAAGCTCTTCTTCCCCTCCTCCAATAGCCAAGTCAGTCGGATCATCCTCACCGACCAACCCAATCATGATGAGGTTGACATGACTTCGCAAAAGAGGTTGTACCGTTGTAGCATCTCTTTTTTACTCTACATGTTATATATATTGTCCACTGAGCACACGTAGCAACGTGAAATACGATTAGTTTCTTCTACTATATGACAAGCAGTGAGGTACCAGGCAACTTAGCTATCCGTGATGGACTCTCTTGAACGCCAAAATTATTTATCTCTGCATGTTTGAGCTGTGCATTTGTCATGGGCCTGGGAGTTGAGCTAGTAGGGCAGGGGCCTGGGTCCAAAGTAGTAGAAGTAGCACAAAAACATTTTTTTAGTGTAGGCTTTTCCTTGCTCAAGCCTGCCTACTAGAATCGCCAGTGCTTGAAAGGAAAAGTGAAGGAAAAACATAGGAATTGGAAAGTCTCCTATGGTACTACTATTCATGCATTTGGTTCAAAGGAATGGAGCAAAGGAAAACTGTAGGATTTGCTCCTTTAGTGTCTCCCTGAAAGAAAAACTGTAGGAATTTTAATATCCACTTGTCCTCCTTTTCAAATTCCTATTCATGAAGCACAAGACTAAGAGATAGTAGCATAATAGCATTATAACCGTACATTTTCTTGTGGTTTGACTTAATCTCACCATGCTTGTTTGCATCCTATGATCTTCCAATTCTTGTGAACCAAGCATCCAGATTGGCATAAATCATGTGTTTTTAAATTCCTTGTTTTGTATGTGCATTCATATCCTATTACTATGTATTTCCTATCCCTGCGTTGTTAGAATCCTCCAATTCAAACGAGCCCTTACAGAATTACTTCTCTTATAGATAGTTGTCAAAGAAAACCTTGCGTGGTTTGTCCCGCTCCTCCTGCGCTGTCGTCCACCCCAGCTCAGCTGCTCCAACGACAGAAGTGTCCAGCACCGCAGGGATCCGGCCTCTAGACTATCTTTCGCCGCCTCAGATCTTCTTCCCCGCCGCCGGCAGCCATGAAAACTGCATTACCATCATCAACCAAACAGATGACCTCGAGGACTACACGGGTCCGCAAGAGAGGTCACCTTCTTTCGTGTCTTCTTATGTTATGCATCGCTTAATATTACATGCTACTTTATCGTCCTGTTCACTGATTAGACTCTGAGTCAGCTCCAAACTAATGGTCAAACTTCAGTTTTTAAATGGTTATGGGATACATATTGGGGCCGCAATCAGTAGTATCTATCTACTATCTGCTTAATCTCTGGTGTCTACTATGAGTTTCATGTTGGGTGGGAAACAAACAGTAAAGAATCCATTATCTGTATTTTTTAACTGAAGCCATTATCTGCCTGCTATCATTGGTTTTGGGTCTATCCACAGGTTGCTACCATCACTCTGGATTTCTACATGCACTCCTTACATAATCTCACTATGTTTTTATTCCTATGCATGACAGTTATTGTAAACAATGGAACTGAACATGTAGAGCAAAAGAGAGGAGCCTTGCGTGGCAATAAATTTCATGCAGACGTCGCTCCATGGTAGGCGCAAAGGCAGCCCCCCTCCACCCATTTCGGATTGTAATTGAGAGGAAGATATCTATTTTGAGGGGGGTTCAGAAGGACAAGACCACTCCTATTTACCCCTGAGGTCTTCGCTCTAACTTGGCATGCTGATGTTGGTTATATCATGCATATGGTGCCTTGCATTGCTTACTTTATACATCAAATATGTCATCTGCTTTGTTTAGACATCCTTTGTGTGAATATCATATGTTTAGTTTATTCATCGTTTATGTGAACTATGCAACGCCATCATGTTTATCTAGGCATCATATATGTGAATTTTGCAATGCCATCCTGCTTAGCCAGTCATCTTATATGTGAATTACATCAGGCCATCTTTTTTCGTTACGTATTACATAGTACATTCACCTACTCTTCTTGTGCATCAGCCATTTGACATGGTGATGGAAAATTCTGGAGTGAAAACAAGGTCTTCAGAGCAGACTATGCTATCTGACGAAGCGCATATCTCGCTGGTTACGGATAACTCCTGAGAGGAGGATTTAGAGACAGATGACCATTCCTATTTCCCCCCCACCCCCGAGGTGTATGCTCTAACTTGGCAGGGTTATGTTGCTCATGTCGTGTGTACGGTGTCTTGCATTGCTATGTCATTTGATTAGTTTAGACATGCTTTGTGTGAATGCCACCTATTTAGTGTCTAATTACCATATATGTGAATTATGCATTGCCATCTTGTTGCAAGAAATTATATATGTGAATTATCCAATGCTATCTTGTTGCGAAGGCATTATATATGTGAACTATGCAATGCCATGCTGTTTAGCCAATCATCATGTATGTGAATTATATCATGCTTTTTTTGTATTACGTGTTCCATTTGTTGACAACGTTTGTATATTCAACTACTCTTCCTGTGCATCATCCATTTGAAGCGGTGATGGAAGTATCTGGAGTGAAAACATGGTATTTAGAGCAGAAAATGCTACCTGTTGAAGTAGACATCTTGTTGTTTACAGAGAGCTCCTCATAGGAGGATTCAGAGACTGATGACCAATCCTATTTCCCCCCTGAGGTCTATGCTCAAACTTGGCAGGGTTATATTATCCATGTCATGCATGTTGTCTTGCATTACTTAGTTTTTACATCATATATGGATTGCCATCTGCTTACTTGCTTACTATATAAATCATATATTTGAATTATATCATGCCATCATGTTTACATACACAGCATCTATCTGAATTATGGCATGGCAACCCATTTAATAAAGACATCATATAGTTATATCATCTCATCTTATTTAGTGGTTACAGTCATCATATTTTGTATTATGTCATTCCATCCGTGAATTATATCATGCTATCATGTTTCCATAGGCGGCATGTATGTGACTTATGGCATGCCAACCTATTTAATAAACACATTATATAGTTATATCATGTCATCCTGTTTACATAGTCATCATATTTTGAACTATGTCTTTCCATCTTTTTTAGTTAGCCATCATAATGTGAAATTGTGTCATGCTATCATGTTTAGTTAGCCATCATATATGTGAAATTGTGTCATGCTATCATGTTTAGTTAGACAACATAAATGTGAATTATTTCATGCTCTCTTTTATTCCCCACTATCCATTGCACCTGTCTATCATACAATGTCTGTACTTTCAATTACTTTTCTTTTTTATCAGACATTTGAATTGGAGAGGATGATGGCAGTATCTAAGGGAGTAACAACACGGTCTTCAGAAAAGATAGTGCTACCAGTTGATGCAGATAGAACCACGGTTCTACTTGCCCAAGAACCAGCCCCACCACACATAACCCAGACTCTCGCAGATAGTACCCCTACCAGTTGGACAGAGAACCAGCTACACCCCTTCTAACCCCAACCCCGGCAGTTAGTAACCCAGTTCCAGTTGACACATCACCGTCTCCACCACAGAGAACCCAAACACAAGCAGTTTTTAAGGGAACTGCAATGCCCAAAGCACGAGGACACCACTCCGAATCCCAACTCAATGCTTAAAGGAGAAGAAGATTTGTTCTCAGGTCAGGTTCTATAGCTATGTTTCAAACTCCTTTGCTCTTACATCACTGTATTTACTCATACCAACTATTTTCAAATTTGAAGGATGGAATTGAAACTCCAATGGTGCAACAGGTATGTTTTAAACCTGTTTCTTTAACTGGTTTGCTGTTGTAACTTGCTCTATGTTCGTTTCAGTTTCAATTGAATAAACAGTTATGTTCTTATGTCATGCACATTACAAGTGTTGTTATTGCTCTATAGTTTCCCACACTTATATTCTTCTATTCTTCTTTGTCTTGAACAAATATTATTTGAACTCTATCTCTATCTTGATTTGGCAACAAAAACTAGAATGATATAGACCATAAAGTTGTTGGAAATATGCCCTAGAGGCAATAATAAATTGATTATTATTATATTTCCTTGTTCATGATAATCGTTTATTATCCATGCTATAATTGTATTGATAGGAAACTCAGATACATGTGTGGATACATAGACAACACCATGTCCCTAGTAAGCCTCTAGTTGACTAGCTCGTTGATCAATAGATGGTTACGGTTTCCTGACCATGGACATTGGATGTCGTTGATGACGAGATCACATCACTAGGAGAATGATGTGATGGACAAGACCCAATCCTAAGCATAGCACTAGATCGTGTAGTTCGTATGATATAGCTTTTCTAATGTCAAGTATCATTTCCTTAGACCATGAGATTGTGCAACTCCCGGATACCGTAGGAGTGCTTTGGGTGTACCAAACGTCACAACGTAACTGGGTGACTATAAAGGTGCATTACAGGTATCTCTGAAAGTGTCTGTTGGGTTGGCACGAATCGAGACTGGGATTTTTCACTCCGTGTAAACGGAGAGGTATCTCTGGGCCCACTCGGTAGGACATCATCATAATGTGCACAATGTGATCAAGGAGTTGATCACGGGATGATGTGTTACGGAACGAGTAAAGAAACTTGCCGGTAACGAGATTGAACAAGGTATAGGGATACCGACGATCGAATCTCGGGCAAGTACAATACCGCTAGACAAAGGGAATTGTATACGGGATTGATTAAGTCCTTGACATCGTGGTTCATCCGATTAGATCATCGTGGAACATGTGGGAGCCAACATGGGTATCCAGATCCCACTGTTGGTTATTGACCGGAGAACGTCTCGGTCATGTCTGCATGTCTCCCGAACCCGTAGGGTCTACACACTTAAGGTTCGATGACGCTAGGGTTATAAAGGAAGCTTGTATGTGGTTACCGAATGTTGTTCGGAGTCCCGGATGAGATCCCGGACGTCACGAGGAGTTCCAGAATGGTCCGGAGGTAAAGATTTATATATAGGAAGTCCTATTTCGGCCATCGGGACAAGTTTCGGGGTCATCGGTATTGTACCGGGACCACCGGAAGGGTCCCGGGGGCCCACCGGGTGGGGCCACCTATCCCGGAGGGTCCCATGGGCTGAAGTGAGAAGGGATCCAGCCCAAAGTGGGCTGGGGCGCCACTTCCCCTAGGGCCCATGCGCCTGGGGTGAAGGGGGAACCCTAAGGAAGAGTCCCAAGGAGGGAAGGCACCTCCTAGGTGCCTTGGGGGGGAGGGAAACCTCCCCTGGCCGCCGCCCCCTAGGAGATTGGATCTCCTAGGGCTGGCGCACCCCCCCCCTTGGGCTCCCTATATATAGTGAGGGTAGGAGGGCCTCTTGAGACACCCCTTATGCCTTTGGTGCAGCCCCTCCCTCTCTCCCAAAGTTCTTCTCCTCTCCCGTGGTGCTTGGCGAAGCCCTGCAGGATTGCCACGCTCCTCCATCACCACCACGCCGTTGTGCTACTGCTGGATGGAGTCTTCCTCAACCTCTCCCTCTCTCCTTGCTGGATCAAGGCATGGGAGATGTCACCGGGCTGTACGTGTGTTGAACGCGGAGGTGCCGTCCGTTCGGCACTTGGTCATCGGTGATTTGAATCACGACGAGTACGACTCCATCAACCCCGTTCACTTGAACGCTTCCGCTTAGCGATCTACAAGGGTATGTAGATGCACTCTCCTTCCCCTCGTTGCTAGTCTCTCCATAGATAGATCTTGGTGATACGTAGGAAAATTTTGAATTTATGCTACGTTCCCCAACAAAAGTGACCATGGTACATAGATATATGTTTGTTTCATGCTGTTATCCTGTCCACTTTACTACTGAATTGATTTACCAAAATGAGTTTCATATACAACATGGTAATCCTGTGATGTGTCTGCTTGTTTCTCTTTTAGAATGCGGACAAAATATTTGAGAACAGTACCCCGTTATGCAATGGTAAAGGAAGTAATGCAGTGAGAGATAGTGAGACATCCCTGCTGGTCTCCAAGAAAGCTGATAAAAACTATCTTGACGATAGTGAGAGAACCCAAAAGTCCAGTCTTGATGTATTGTTCAAGTTACTGGCCAGTACTGCCGGCACAAGCTCTTCAAACTCGCTGCCTGAATGAGTTTGTCTTCTTGAGTCTCAACTTCAAGTTGAAATACATCAATCAGATGTGCTGCGATAGAAAGCTGAAGGACTGAGGATGTCCCTGCAGAATTCAGATGCATACTTTCAGGTGCAACAGCAAATGCTGGAGGATTTAAGCGTCAAACGAGAGAAAGTTAATAAGCTTGCTAAGCATCTTGCCAGCATTATGGGTACACAGGATATTGTTTCTTGAGATCTTCTGAAGTGGTTTCAGTTCTGGAATTGTTTTGCTGCGGCGTTTATTTGCGCTGGTCGCCAACTTTGACAACCAGTGTATATGATATGCTTCTTTGTTCCCTATATTTGCACTGGTGGCGAACTTTGATGCCCAGTGAATGTAATATGTGTAATAGCCGTGATAGCCTAGCGTAAGTTGCTTGCTTATTTATTTCCTTGTTGTCTTGTTTATTTGTTTGCTTGTAGTGAGTGCAGTTCTTTTTCCGCGGTTTGCTAATGGCCGCAATAACCAATTTTTTAAAACTAGGCCACAATAACTATGTGCTACATATTTACTGTAGTGACACTGGGCCTCCTACGGGACGTAGAAACAATGGTCCTTCTACGGGCCGTAGAAACAAACAATGGGCCTCCTACGGGGCGTAGAAACAATGGCCCTTCTATGGGCCGTAGACACAATGGGCCTTCTATGGGCCGCAGACACAATGGCCCTTCTACGGGCCGTAGACACAATGGGCCTTCTACAGGTCGTATCATCAATGGGCCTTCTACGGGCCGTATGATCGATTGGCCAATAACAGACCGCATTATGGTCGTAAATGGGCTAGAGTGGGAATCGTCCGTTCATGGGCCGACCATAACTGGCCGTCGTTAATCGGCTGTATTTGATGACGCTATGAAAGGGGCCCAACGTATTAACAGGCCCCAAACGGGCCAAATGTAACCACAGGCTGAATTTGGCCCACAAGCGGAAAATTACAGTAATAGGCCGTAAGTAACTGAATGCTGGAAATGAGCCCAAGAATAAATGGGCCCTGAGAAGGCTGAAAGATAACGTGGTTTGGAAGCGGCCCAATGGAATAATGGGCCGTTAATGGGTATAAAGTGATACAATGTCCATTACGGGCCAGTTTCACCATGGGTCATTAATGGGCCAAGAGTTACAAAGGGCCTCATATGGGCTGAAAGACGTCATGGGCCATACATGGGCCAGAAGTTAAAACGGGATGGAATCATATTGGACGGCCCAAATGATGCTACTATGCCTAATTCGGATAGGTCCTAATGGGCCCTGGGTTAGCGGGCTGTAAATGGGCTATATGCGAACAGGCCGTTAACAGGCTTTCCGTGGGCCGGCCCGCCACCTTTTGACCAAGTCAAATGGGCCGGCCTTTTCACGGGAATGGGCCTTTGTTGGGCCGTGCCATGTGTCGACGTATCATAGGCGCCTTTGGTCCAATGAGTGGATGGCATCTGTCCCAACGGTGAGCCGACACGTGTTTCCTCCAGCCAATGATGATTTTACACATGGAAAATTCCCATTGGTTGGGAATGTTAACGGGTTATCGGATCCAAAACTGGACCCGATAGCTTAACAGTGTTCTCTTACAGTGGATGCCACGTGTTGGTCACCCTTGATGAAAGAACTTCTATGACGCGTGATTTATCGTCATGGAAGTGGATTTCCTCCAGCCAATGATGATTTTACACATGGAAAATTCCCATTGGTCGGGGGTGTTAACGGGTTATCGGATCCAAAACCGGACCCGATAGCTTAACGGTGTTCCCTTACGGTGGATGCCACGTGTCGGTCACCCTTGATGAAAGCACTTCTATGACGCGCGATTTATCATCATGGAAGTGGACACTTCCATGATGATAATTTTGGTAATGTCATGGAACACTTCTACGACAGCACAGCTATGACTATCTTGATTCTGTCATAAAATCTTCATGGATGTACATGCATGACAGAAAACGTGACCTACTGTGACAAACACATATCATCACGGAAGTGTATTTTTTTGTAGTGTAGTTCTGTGTCTCCCTAGGTTATGATTGTTATATGATGAATATCATGCAACAAATTTACCGATCCAATGCCTACGAGTTTTCCACATATTGTTCTTGCTAAGTTACTATTGCTATTGCTATTGTTTCAACTCTTACAAAACTGTTACTGCTGTTGCGGTTACCACTATTACTGTTACCACTACTATCAAACCATCATATTACTGCGCTACCGATCACTCTGCTCCAGATATTTAATCTCCAGGTGTGGTTGAATTGACAACTCAACTGCTAATACTTGCAAATATTCTTTGGCTCCCCTTGTGTCAAATCTATAAATTTGGGTTGAATACTCTACTACCCTCAAAAACTGTTGTGATCCCTTATACTTGTGGGTTATCAGTGTAGTTCTCCCACCATGCAGTTGTTGGTCCATCTAGCTGGTGGGCGGAAAACCTCACCTTCTCAATGTCATTGCATCATGTTGTGACTAGCTCCCTCCTATCTTGCGGAGCCAGTCGTCTGCAACAATCGGCTCAGTGCTACTTGAAAACACTGGTGGGTTCAGACTCAGGAAACGGGTAAGGCTATCCACTTGGGGTGGCGGCGGTGGGTTGTTGTTGTTGTTTTGGTTCTGGTTCTAGATGAGCATCTGCATGAGAGCATTCTGGTTCTGGATCAACTAGGTGAGTTCCGGTGGAAAGTTGGATCCCGGGTCACATCTCAGAGGCATCTGATGGGTTTAGAGTGGATGATAAATTAGAACAGAATAAGGGCCTAATAAATAAAATCACACTACCCATATGCATATTATAGCAATAAAACTTCAAATCGGACCAATTCAATTTAAATCAAAGAAGTTCACATGAATAATCAAACCTAAGGTAAGCCATGTCACAAGATTTGACATGGTCTCATAAATGAATAAAACTAATCGAATAACAAAATCGAATTCCTAAACTCTCATGGTGGTATAAAATCCTACGCTCTTCCGATGATGAGCAGTCAACCATATTGACATCGGGTGTCGGTGTCAAAACCGGTGGATCTCGGGTAGGGGGTCCCGAACTGTGCGTCTAGGCGGATGGTAACGGGAGACAAGGGACATGATGTTTTTACCAAGGTTCGGGCCCTCTCGATGGAGGTAAAACCCTACTCCCGCTTGATTAATATTGATGATATGGGTAGTACAAGAGTAGATCTACCACGAGATCGGAGAGGCTAAACTCTAGAAGCTAGCCTATGGTATGATTGTTGTGATTCTGTCCTACGGACTAAACCCTCCGGTTTATATAGACACCGGAGGGGGCTAGGGTTACACAGCGTCGGTTACAAGGAAGGAGATCTACATATCCGTATTGCCAAGATTGCCTTCCACGCCAAGGAGAGTCCCATCCGGACATGGGGTGAAGTCTTCAATCTTGTATCTTCATAGTCCAACAGTCTGGCCAAAGGTTATAGTCCGGCTGTCCGGATACCCCCTAATCCAGGACTCCCTCACCGGGCGTTCTTGGATCACTCTCTGTGTTGTCATCTCCGAGCTCGTCATCCTGGTCCTTGTCCTGGCTGACATAGGCACCATAAGAGTGATCTTCCTAGATGTTTTCCCCTCATCCAGCTTCTCCTCAGCCTCCTCAAGCTGAAGCTTCAGGTCATCGTACTTCTCTTCTAGTGCATCTGGCTCTCCCGCGTGCTCGATGTGAGCATCCTTTAGGTCCTCCTTGAGCTCGGCCTTGCAGGTCATGAGGTTCTTGGTCACGATCAGGTTGTGGTCCAGCACTACCTCCATCCTGCGAATGTGCTCCTCCATGTCCTGGATATGGGATGCTATCATCTTGTGTTCCAGGGTACGCACCACTTCTCCATTCGATTCGCAGTGTCCATACATGACAAAGGAGATCTTCTTGAGGTCCATCATACTCCTCTCGAATGAGTCCATGAGCAATGTGAGCAGTGATGCCCCTGCCCAGGCCTGATGATGCAGTATCCAGATGGAAATCAATGGGCTCGGTGGGGACTCCGATGATGCGTCCGGGATATGGACATCCATCCTCCAACGCGTCTCCTCGGGAAAGGTGGTTGTGAAGGTTCCAGTGAGTTTGGGCAGCGCAATCTCCAGGTGCTTCACGATCTTCATCAGTTATCGTCCAAAGGGCATGGTCTCATCAGGCTGCTCAAACTCAACAATGGCAGCCGACATCTACATTTTTAAAGAGAGGAGAAATTAGTAATGAAGCAGAGAAAAGTATGAAACCAAAGGATATATAGGGAAATTATAAAAATAAAGATTTATCCTATGGCTTTCCATTTTCTAGGGGTCACGTCCTATAGTCAACATGTGCTCTGATACAATCTTGTAGCGACCCAACCCGATAAGGATTGAAGTCTTCGTGCTTACCATGCTAGTCCCTGGATCGACTTGCTAGCACACACAGTGCTCGATGAAATAACAGAAATAACACACATCTCTTTATTACATTGATAGTCCTAGAGCAATTACAATTTACTACAAGATATGGCATAATACCAAATAAAACAAATATTGCGGAAGCAAAGTAGTAAATAAGTCCATCAACTCCATGAGAAAAAGAAGAGTGTAGAACATCGACCTATTGCACCTTAATCCTCGTCAGATATATCTGCAACGTGATAAGTTGTAGCCATATAGGTCAGTTTAATGAATGTACTCACAAGTCACATCATAAGTATATTGAACCTATTTGTACATGCAATTTGGCTGGTGGAAAGCTCTAAGTTTAGTTTGCATAAAGCTAATTTCTTTTCCCTAGTACAAAATATATTTTTCTACCACTACAAAATAGCATATGATTGAGATTGTGTCCTTGTCACAATCTATTCCCAAAGTTTAATTAAACCCAAATGATTAAGTTAAGGGTGATGAGATCTCCCTGCATTTCCACTACTAGATGTTGTTTGTAACCGGGGACACGACTAATCGATTAGGTTGACACTCTGTAGAGGTTGCGCACTTTTCCCCACAAGACTCGACCACCTCCATGATCGGAAGATTGAGACATAGTCTTTCGAAAGTATTCCCCCTTAACCCACGGATAGGCCGGTACACCTACATATTCTACATTAGCTAGCCTATCCCGAAAGAGGTCACACTATCTACTCAACTAAGCCAGAGCCCATATGACTTGTGGCTGCACGTGTAAGCTTCTAGACATGAAAATATGTTTGATCCTGAGCAGACGGACCACTAGTGTGCACTCCCATGGATTCCCCATGAATGCTCCCACTATACATCGCCACCATTCAAACAAATTCCTCCCAGGTAGTTCATTAATTATCCTAGGTTCTGTTTACTACATTGTCACTCATTCTTTATGATGAATCACTCCCCAATCCATGTCTACTTTAGCGAAGCAATGTAATGTAAAATGGTGGCACAATGTTGTAAGATTCAAACCTAACTCAATGAACTACTAGGTGTAAAGCACAACCATCCGGCATTCTGACCATGCAATCCTACCGCAAAGGACTAAGTGCATATAAAACATAGGTAATGAAAACATGATCAAGATGTAAACTTGCCTTGGTATTGTTGGTTCAACTATGGAGAATGATAGTACTTGGCTGCGCACTCCGGACAATCTATCGTCAAAGTAAATAAACATACATACACAATCATTTCAGAGAACCAAAATAATATGCAACATGCAAAGACTCAGAAAATCCAACACACTTAACTTGCATGAAAATTCCTAACTGCAAAAACAACATGTGACATATGGTTCCAAAATGTGATGTGAATTAAGGTGCATACAAGGCATAGTAGTAAAACTATCGTGCACAGATCCTAATTGTGTGAAAATATTTTGAATATGGTCCAAGTCATAGGGTTTGGCTATGGTTTGCAAAGATGGGTTCTGTGGATAGATCTAATCAGGATGAACAAATTGTCGTTGGTTTCATCTAATTTGGGTCTATGATACGTCTCCAACGTATCTATAATTTATGAAGTATTCATGCTATTATATTATCTGTTTTGGATGTTTATGGGCTTTATTATACATTTTTATATTATTTTTGGGACTAACCTATTAACCGGAGGCCTAGCCCAAATTGTTGTTTTCTTGCCTATTTTAGTGTTTCGAAGAAAAGTAATATCAAACAAAGTCCAAATGGAATTAAACCTTCGGGAGAGTTATTTTTGGAACGGAAGCAATCCAGGAGACTTGGAGTAGACGTCAGGGAAGCTTCGACGAAGCCACGAGGCAGGGAGGCGCGCCCTACCCCTGGGCGCGCCCCCCACCCTCGTGGGCCCCTCGTGGCTCCCCTGACTGACTTCTTTTGCCTAAATATGTCCATATACCCTAAAATCATCGAGGAGCACAATAGATCGGGAGTTCCGCCGCCGCAAGCCTCTGTAGCCACCAAAAACCAATCGGACCCTGTTCCGGCACTTTGTCGGAGGGGGATCCCTCACCGGTGGCCATCTTCATCATCCCGGCGCTCTCCATGACGAGGAGGGAGTAGTTCACCCTCAGGGCTGAGGGTATGTACCAGTAGCTATGTGTTTGATCTCTCTCTCTCTCTCTCATGTTCTTGATATGGCACGATCTTCATGTATCGCGAGCTTTGCTATTATAGTTGGATCTTATGATGTTTATCCCCCTCTGCTCTCTTGTAATGGATTGATTTTTCCCTTTGAAGTTATCTTATCGGACTGAGACTTTAAGGATTTGAGAACACTTGATGTATGTCTTGTCGTGCTTATCTGTGGTGAAAATGGGATATTCACGTGATCTACTTGGTGTATGTTTTGGTGATCAACTGTGGGTTCAATGAACTTATGCATAGGGGTTGGCACACGGTTTCGTCTTGACTCTCTAGTAGAAACTTTGGGGCACTCTTTGAAGTACTTTGTGTTGGTTTGAATAGATGAATTTGAGATTGTGTGATGCATATCGTATAGTCATACCTGAGGGAGTCCTGGATTAGGGGGTGTCCGGATAGCCGGACTATAACCTTTGGCCGGACTGTTGGACCATGAAGATACAAGATTGAAGACTTCGTCCCGTGTCCGGATGGGACTTTCCTTGGCGTGGAAGGCAAGCTTGGCAATACGGATATATAGATTTCCTCCCACTGTAACCGACTCTGTGTAACCCTAGCCCTCTTTGGTGTCTATATAAACCGGAGGGTTTTAGTCCGTAGGACAACATACAATCATACCATAGGCTAGCTTCTAGGGTTTAGCCTCTCCGATCTCGTGGTATATCTACTCTTGTACTACCCATATCATCAATATTAATCAATCAGGAGTAGGGTTTTACCTCCATCGAGAGGGCCCAAACCTGGGTAAAAACATCGTGTCCCTTGTCTCTTGTTACCATCCGCCTCGACGCACAGTTCGGGACCCCCTACCCGAGATCTACCGGTTTTGACACCGACATTGGTGCTTTCATTGAGAGTTCCTATGTGTCGTCACCGTCAGGCTTGATGGCTCCTTCGATCATCGTTGGCGATGCAGTCAAGGGTGAGACTTTTCTCCCCGGATAGATTTTTGTATTCGGTGGCTTTGCACTGCGGGCCAATTCACTTGGCCATCTGGAGTAGATTGAAAGCTACGCCCCTGGCCACCAGGTCAGGTTTGGAAGCCCAAACTACACGGCCGATATCCGCGGAGACTTGATCTTCGACGGGTTCGAGCCCTTGCCGAGTGTGCCGCACTGTCCCGATGGGCATGATTTAGCTCTGCTGTCGGACAATGTTCAGTAAGTCACACCTACAGCCGCTCCGGCCTTCAATTCGGAGCCAACTGCGCCTTCCATGGACGGGTGGTTGGGCCCTGCCATGGAGGCCGCAGTTTCAACGGCGATCGAGCCAGATACCCTTCGCGAGGCCCGTGACTCCAAACCGCCGGACTCCCCTCCGGACTCCGAGCCGCCCGCGCCCCTGCCGATTGAATCCGATTGGGCACCGATCATGGAGTTTATCGCCATGGATATCTTTCAGCACTCACCCTTCGGGGACATACCGAATTCACTAAGATCTCTCTCCCTGTCAGGAGAGTCCTGGCCGGATTATGGCCAGCAAGGTTGGGATGCGGATGACGAAGAAATTCGGCGCCCACCCATCACCCACTTTGTAGCTGCTGTCGATGATTTAACCGACATGCTCGACTTCGACTCCGAAGACATCAACGGTATGGACGACGATGGAGGAGATGACCAGGAACTAGCGCCTATAGGGCACTGGAAAGCCACCTCGTCGTATGACATATACATGGTGGACACACCTAAAGAAGGCAATGGCGACGGAACAGCGGAGGATGACCCCTCCAAGAAGCAACCTAAGCGCCGGCGTCAGCGGCGCCGCTCTAAGTCCCGCCAAAGCAAAAACGGTGATTCCGGCACAGGAGATAATAACACCCAGGACAGTGCCGAAGACAACCCCCTCCAGCAAGATTCAGCACAGGAGGATGGAGAAGCCAGCCCTCCTGAGAGAGCGGCAGACAGAGAGGAAGAGGATGATAATTACATGCCTCCCTCCGAAGACGAGGCAAGTCTCGACGACGACGAATTTGTCATGCCTGAGGATCCCGCCGAGAAAGAGCGCTTCAAGCGCAGGCTTATGGCCACAGCGAGCAGTGTTAAGAAAAAGCAGCAGCAGCTTAGAGCTGATCAAGACTTGCTAGCCGATAGATGGACTGAAGTCCTTGCGGCCGAGGAATACGAACTTGAACGCCCCTCCAAGAGCTACCCAAAGCGCAGGCTGCTACCCCGATTAGAGGAGGAAGCATCTAAACCCACATCTCCAGCAGCTGACTGGCCACCTCGCGGCCGCGACAAAGAGGCCGCTCAGAACACAACTCAAGCCGCACCCCGGCGTAACTCAAAAAACACCAAGGCACGGGGAAATGCGTTAGAACTGCGACATATATTGGAGGACAAAGCAAGGCAAACAAGATCATTCTACAGATCGCATGGGTGCCCCACGACACGAGACGATAGCCGTCACGCCGGATACATTAAAAGTAAATCCGGCCGGGCCGAATACAATAGACAAAGCTCATTCGAGCTGCGTCGTGATATAGCCCAATACAGAGGTGCCGCACACCCACTATGCTTCACAGATGAAGTAATGGATCATTATATCGCAGGGGGTTTCAAACCCATGAATATTGAATCATACGATGGTACGACAGATCCTGCGGTATGGATTGAGGACTATCTCCTTCATATCCACATGGCCCGCGGCGATGATCTACACGCCATCAAATACCTCCCAATCAAGCTTAAAGGACCAGCCCGGCATTGGCTCAACAGCCTGCCAGCAGAATCCATTGGGTGTTGGGAAGACCTGGAAGCCGCATTCCTCAACAACTTCCAGGGCACCTATGTGCGATCACCAGACGCCGATGACCTAAGCCACATAATTCAGTAGCCAGAGGAATCGGCCAGACAATTCTGGACACGGTTCCTAACCAAGAAAAATCAAATCGTCGACTGTCCGGATGCAGAGGCCCTAGCGGCCTTCAAACATAACATCCGCGACGAGTGGCTTGCCCGGCACCTTGGACAGGAAAAGCCGAAATCGATGGCAGCCCTCACGACACTCATGACCCACTTTTGTGCGGGAGAAGACAGCTGGCTGGCTCGCAGCAACATGTCAAAGAGCCCTGGTAATTCGGATACCAAGGACAGCAATGGCAGGTCACGTCGCAACAAGCACAAGCGCCGCATTAACAGCGACAATACGGAGGACGCGGCAGTTAATGCCGTATTTAGAGCCTCTAAGCCCGGTCAGCGGAAAAAGCCATTCAAAAGAAGCACTCCGGGCCCGTCCAGTTTGGACCGTATACTCGATCGCTCGTATCAGATACATGGCACCCCCAACAAGCCAGCCAACCACACCAACAGCGATTGTTGGGTGTTCAAGCAGGCCGGCAAAATAAATGCCAAGCAAAAAGACAAGGGGCTACATAGCAACGACAAGGAGGAGCCCCGGCCGCCGAACAACAGAGGACAGAAGGGTTTCCCCCCACAAGTGCGGATGGTGAACATGATAAACGCAACCCACATCCCCAAGAGGGAGCGGAAGCGTGCGTTAAGGGACGTCTACGCGTTGGAGCCGGTCGCCCCAAAGTTCAATCCATGGTCTTCCTGTCCGATCACTTTCGAACGCAGGACCACCCCACTAGTATCCGCCATGGCGGATTTGCTGCATTGGTCCTAGACCCAATCATTGAAGGATTTCACCTCACTCGAGTCCTTATGGACGGCGGCAGCAGCCTAAACCTGCTTTACCAGGACACGGTGCGCAAAATGGGCATAGATCCCTCAAGGATTAAACCCACAAAAACAACCTTTAAAGGCGTCATCCCAGGTGTAGAGGCCCATTGCACAGGCTCAGTCACACTGGAAGTGGTCTTCGGATCCCCTGATAATTTTAGGAGCAAGGAATTAATCTTCGATATAGTCCTGTTTCGCAGTGGCTAGCATGCACTGCTCGGGCGAACCGCATTTGCAAAATTCAATGTGGTGCCGCACTATGCATACCTCAAGCTCATGATGTCAGGACCTCGTGGGGTCATCACAGTCAATGGAAGTACAGAGCGCTCGCTCCAAATGGAGGAGCACACTGTGGCCCTCGTAGCAGAAGTGCAAAGCAGCCTATCAAGGAAATTCTCCAGTCCGGCGATCAAACGTCTGGACACCGTCAAGCGTGCCCAAAGTAATCTGCCATAGGACCGCCTGGCACGTTCTGAGCTCGCATAGCAATACGGCCCCTACCCCAGCCCCATCCAAATGGCGACACACATGCCACGCGTACACAATTACGCATTAAAAATACCATGGGCACAGGGGAGGGGCACGAGTACGGCACGCCCCGAAGCGCGGCTCAACCGCACCAGGGGCTCCCTACTTTGTTATTTTTTCTCTCTTCCAGGACCTTATTCTCTGGAAACCCTGTCCAGCAATATAATCACCGAATACACGATGCAAGGACCAGGGGGGCGGAGGCTACATCGCATCATGGAACTCTCAGGTGGTCTCTATAACGAGAAAAATACCTGTCTTAAATACCATTCCGCATCCCGCCCCTGGAGGGGTATATGTCAAATAGTCCCACCTCTTGCTTATCGCACTACTTGTATCGTTCTGCTTTTAACGCACCTTTTTCGAATAAGCAATGCTTAGCTTCAGTCTATTATTGCATTCTCTATTCATTCCTTTTTATGTATATATGCTCAGTCATGACACTTAGCACCCGTACACTTTGGTACGGCCAATACGCCAGGGGCTCTAGCAACCGTTAACAAGGCGTGAGAAGTCCGAACACTTTCACAAGTGCGGCACTCCGAAGTTATAGCATTATATGCATCAGCTCCGAATCATGTCTTTGGTCAATAGTTGGGTTTGCCCGGCTCCCATGTTTTGGTACCTTACGTTCCGCTCTATCGGCTAAGGTAGCACTGGAAGAACTATTGCGATTGTGCCCCGGTTCAGCTGGGCTAAGCACCTCAGTAGAGAAAGCTAAAACTGACTGTCATGATAGGGCGAGAGCTGGTCGCTGTTCGAGAGGTTTTCGAGTCCCTAAAGACTTATGCCGCTTAGGGCGAGGAGTCGGCTTTGTCTGGCCTAGGCGTGTATAGCGCCCCGAACTCGGCCTTCCGAACACTAGGGGCTTCACCAAAATTTTAAATTATAGAATTCTCTGGCTAAGTGAGAGTGATATCGCATTATAGTCCGATTGCCTTGTTCGTTGTGCTGAGCACCTCCCTCGAAGGACCCAAGAATGGGAAAAAGAGTGCCCAGGTTTATCCCGAACACCCCATCACTCGTGGCATGGGGGTAGAAGCCGACGACTCGCCATCTCTCAGATTTAATAATTGGCCGCACAGAAGGTAATATTTTAAATTCAAACAAGCGTTACATAGCGCATATGAAAAAAAATTCAGCGTACAGGATCACAAATGCGAGTTCACTCAAAAATTACATCCTTGGAACATTCATCCGCCACAAGGCGGGCACCCTTCAGGATGCCCTCATAGTACATCTCGGGGTTGATGCTCCTTGCCCCGCGGTGGCCCGTCCTTCACCAGCTTCTTAGCATCCATCTTGCCCCAGTGTACTTTAACACGGGCAAGCGCCCTGCGGGCGCCCTATATGCAGACGGAGTGCTTGATGACTTCAAGCCACGGACAGGCATCCGCCAGCCGCCTCACCAGCACAAAGTAGCTCCCAGGCACGGCCTCTCCAAGCCATAGCCGGACTACAAGACCCTTCATGGCCTGTTCGGCCACCCTATGGAGCTCGACCATTTGCTTCAGCTGGTCGCTCAAAGGCACCGGATGTCCGACCTCGGCATACTGAGACCAGAATACCTTCTCCGTCGAGCTCCCTTCCTCGGCCCGGTAGTAGGTGGCGGCATCTGACACGCTGCGGGGCAGATCTGCGAACGCTCCTGGAGAGCTCCAGACTCGGGTAAGTAAGAAGTAATTCACTTTCACATGCTTGCTTTGCATAATGAATGCCTTACCCGCCGCTATCTTCTTCATCGCCTCAATTTCCTGGAGGGCTTTTTGGGCTTCGGCCTTGGTAGACTTGGCGCTTTCGAGGGCCACCACGAGCTCGGACTCTCGTGTCTTTGATTCAAGCTCCAAACTCTCGTGTTTCTTCACGAGAGCTTGGAGCTCTTGATGCACCTCCTCCACCCGCGCCTCCTGTTTTCCTCGCTCGGTGTGCTCCGTGGCCGCTTTGTCTTCGGCCTCGGACATCGCTTGCTTCAGGGTCGCCACCTCGGTCGTGGCCCCTGCCATTGTCACGATGATCCTGTCATTTTTTGCAACCACGTATTTTCTATATACTTACACAAGGTATTACTTACCTTCTTTCTCCTCGAGCTGCTTCTTGGCAAGGCCGAGCTCTTTCTCGGACCGCTCGAGGCTCTGCTTCAACGCATCGACCTCCGTGGTCAGTGCAGCAGAGGTCAGCAGCGTAGCCTGCATTCCCACATTGACATATTTATGTTAGACTCCGGCGTTTATTATTAGATCCTCTATTCGGCTTTTCTTTGTGAACACCAAACAGAGCATCAGGGGCTACTGTCTATGCGGTAATATTTTCGTATATTTTTTACATACCTCAAAGCCTATTAGAAGGCCGGCACAGGCTTCAGTCAGCCCGCTCATGGCGGACTGAACTTTCTGGATCACCGCACTCATAATAGTGCGGTGCTCCCTGTCGATGGAGGCACCGTTAAGCACCTCCAGCAAGTTATCCGGTGCCTTCGGTTGGACGGAGGTCACCGGTGCGGTAGGCCTGCCCTTCTTAGAGGGGGGCCGCCTACTGGAGT
Organism: Triticum urartu; assembly: GCF_003073215.2. Lineage (NCBI taxonomy): Eukaryota > Viridiplantae > Streptophyta > Magnoliopsida > Poales > Poaceae > Triticum > Triticum urartu. The sequence continues at coordinate 651,550,766 of NC_053023.1, read as the reverse complement.
TCGGAACCACTGAAGGTTCGGGTGCAGTGTTCGGCCCAGGGCCGGACTTGGAGCCCTTGGGAGCCTTGCTCCTTTTTTGCCCGCAGTCCGGAAGGTCGTCTTGCGGCGCCTCCAGGACCACCTCCCCTTGGCTTGGAACCTTGTGGGACAACACCTCGGCGTTGTCCGTAGGGAGAGGGGAGGAAGCGGTCGGAAGTGAAAAGCTATTCACATCCGACGAATCCAAGGAACCACTCGACGATATGTCGACTTGGGCTCGGGGCGGACTGCATGATTATATTCGGCGTTATGACAAGTTGTGCAATAAAGGAACGCTACGAGTCACTCTGGTGTCAGAATACTTACGACTTCACCAGGGGCTTGGCCCTGGGCGGCCACTCCTACTCGCTGTCGGCGGCGTTGGTGGAGTATTCTGGAGGAAGGGTCCTTCCCTTCTTGGACCCTCCGGCCTCCCTAGTTGGGGCGGCCTTCCTTTTCTTTTCTCCCCCTGATGGAGGGGAAGAAGACTATTTTTCCTCCCCCTCATCTTCATGGGAGGAGTGTGCCTCGGAGTCATCGGACGATGAGCCCGACACCACCGGGCGCCGGGAACTCTTTCGGGTTCCCGTGGCCTTCTTCTTGGCCTTCTTCTCCGGCACCATGTAAGGTGCCGGAACCAGCAGCTCCGCCAAGCGGGCGTCTGCTGGGCCTTTGGGCAAAGGAGCCGGACAATCGATCTGTCCGGCTGTCTCCTGTCAGTCCTGTCAAAGCTGCGGGAGCTTAGATCCCGCATAGAGTCAAACTATGAAAAACAAGTATCCTGTAAGAGGCAAAACAACTTACCGCGCTGGCTTGGCGCTTCGCGCAGAATCCGAGATCCTCGTTAGCGGGAGGGGGAACCTCGGCGCCCTTGAACAGCACCTTCCAGGCGTCCTCGTATGTTGTGTCAAAGAGCCTGTTCGGAGTTTGGTGCTGGGCCGGGTCGAACTCCCACAAGTTGAAAGCCCGTCGTTGACACGGGAGGATCCGGCGGATGAGCATGACCTGGACTACGTTGACGATTTTGAACTTCTTGCTCACCATGTTTTGGATACATGTTTGGAGTCCGGTCAGCTCTCCTGAACTACCCCAGGACAGGCCCTTCTCTTGCCAGGAGGTGAGCCACGTGGGGATTCCAGATCGGAACTCGGGGGCCGCTGCCCATTCAGGGTCGAGCGGCTCGGTGATGTAGAACCACACTGATTGCCACCCCTTTATGGTCTCCACGAAGGAGCCCTTGAGCCATGTGATGTTGGGCATCTTGCCCACCATGGCACCTCCGCACTCCACCTGGCGGCCGCTCACAACCTTCAGCTTGAAATTAAAAGTCTTCAGCCATAAGCCGAAGTGGGGCTTGATGTGGAGGAAGGCCTCGCACACAACGATGAACGTCGAGATGTTGAGGATGAAGTTCGGGGCCAGATCGTGGAAATCCAGGCCGTAGTATAACATGAGCCCCCGGACGAATGGGTGAAGAGGGAATCCCAGTCCGCGGAGGAAATGGGTAAGGAACACTACCCTTTCATGGGGCCTGGGGGTGGGGATCAGCTGTCCCTCATCTGGGAGCCGGTGCGCGATGTCGTCGGGCAGGTATCCGGCTCTCCTCAGCTTCTTGATATGTCCCTCCGTGATGGAGGAAACCATCCACCTGCCTCCTGCTCCGGACATGGTTGGGGGAGGTTGAGGTGGGAAATGCGGACTTGGGCGCTGGAGCTCGAGTGTGTTAAAATGGATGGGCAAAGGAGGAAGAAGGCATGGATGAAAAGGTGAATCATTATCCCTTTATATGGGCAGACGAAACTATGCGTCCCCACCAGCCTGGTAAAACTCGCTTATCCCCCAAGCGCCGTTGTCGGTGTCAAAACCGGTGGATCTCGGGTAGGGGGTCCCGAACTGTGCGTCTAGGAAGATGGTAACAGGAGACAAGGGACACAATGTTTTTAACCAGGTTCGGGCCCTCTCGATGGAGGTAAAACCCTACTCCTGCTTGATTAATATTGATGATATGGGTAGTACAAGAGTAGATCTACCACGAGATCAGAGAGGCTAAACCCTAGAAGCTAGCCTATGGTATGATTGTTGTTCGTCCTATGGACTAAAACTCTCCGGTTTATATAGACACCGGAGAGGGCTAGGGTTAAACAGAGTCGGTTACAATGGAAGGAGATCTACATATCCGTATTGCCAAGCTTGCCTTCTACGCCAAGGAAAGTCCCATCCGGACAATGGACAAAGTCTTCAATCTTGTATCTTCATAGTCCAAGAGTCCGGCCAAAGGTCATAGTCCGGCTACCCGGACACCCCCTAATCCAGGACTCCCTCAGTAGCCCCTGAACCAGGCTTCAATGACGATGAGTCCGGCGCGCAGATTGTCTTCGGCATTGCAAGGAGGGTTCCTCCTCCAAATACTTCATAGAAGATTTTGAACACAAGGATAGTGTCCGGCTCTGCAAAATAAGTTCCACATACTGTCATAGAGAGAATAATATTTACACAAATCTAATCTGCTGACGTATTCCGTAGCGTGTCATCACACCACAACCAAGCCTTTATTCGAATCGTTTTTACTGTCCCACCTCAGTGCGTTTTGCGAGGCGGTTTCCTTGGCACGTCTTGTCGAAGCACAGATCGTGTCCCCTTTATTTACGGGATTCTCATCAATACGGACGTGGGTAACCGAGTCGTGCCCGTTGGTACGTCTCCTCGATCAAAGACGAGTCCCAAACGGTCACGGGTAGGGCTCTTGGTATTCAACCTCTTATAAAGAGACCAAGGCCTTACTCCTTTCTTTTGATCTCAATTGAATTCGCCCTTCGCCCCGAGTTCCAACACCCAAGGCCCCAGATTCCAGGCGCTTCGGACCTTCGATGATGTCCGGTTCCGACCTTCGAGGCCGATGGATGCCTTCCTCCGCCACGGAGGAAGATGTGCTAAAGCTGAGAGAGGCCAGGTTTTTGACCGGCGAAATCTCGCAAAGGCTGCCTGCTCACGGGCAGGTTATTCCTACTCCCAAGCCTGGTGAGAGCATGGTGTTCGTGTCTCACTTCCTCAGAGGGCTAGGCTTCGTGACGGATCCCTTCGTGAGGGGGCTCATGTTTTATTATGGGCTGGAATTTCACGACTTAGCTCTGGAGTCCATCCTCCACATATCATTGTTCATTGTCGTGTGCGAAGCCTTCCTCCGTATTACTCCTCACTTCGGACTGTGGCTCAAGACCTTTTAAGTAGAGCTGAAGATGATCGAGGGATAGCACGCGGAATGCGGAGGCGCTGTTATAAGCAAGAATGTTGATGCTCCATGGCCCGAGGGCTCTTTTCAAGAGGAGTTCAGCTTATGGCAACAAGAGTGGTTTTATATCACAGCTCCCAAGGGCACCAAGTGGGTGGCTCCACCTGCTTTCCGCTCGGGTCCCCCTCCACGACTAGCGTCATGGGTCAATAAGGGGCTGGACTGGGGGTCGACAAAGGACGTGCCCCTGTTGCAGGGCCGCATCCGAGATCTCCTAGAAAGAGACGTCAGTCTGGTCGTGGTGACGCAGGTTATGTTAATTCGCTGAGTTCTGCCCTGCAAATGTCGCCCCCTCCGCTTGTGGGAGTTCAACCCGGAGGGACCGCGAGCTCTCCAACATTTTCTTGGCATGAAGCCCGTGGAGATGTACAAATTGTTCTTCGGACCACAAGTATTGTGCCCGGATTCTACGGAGGACACAGGTCTGAGCTGCAATCGTCCGGATACTCAAGTAAGTAGCCCTGTGCCCGGACACACCATTCATTCCTTTATCACAGCATCACCCTTAAAAGAGTTGTCCTTGAAACAGGAGTGGGTAGCGAAGGCGAAGTTAATCAGGTGTCCGGCCCCCCTTCTTGAGACCTCACCGGATCCCGTGTTAACCAGGATGCTGGAGATCGTGCCTTTGGAAGAAAACGAAGGGGGGAACAAGGAAGCTACCGCCTCCCGAAAGGAGGCTGTCAGGAAAGGAGGAATCGAAAATTCCTCTACCCAGGGGAAGAAGAGGACCGCCTTTGAAGACCCAGAGACCATGGTCTCAAAGCGGGGGAAGAAATCTTCGCTAGAGGGTCCTGTGCCGGGGGATACCTCGGCTGTACTGTGCCCCCAAGGGAATCAGCCCTCCACTGAACCGTAAGTAGAGAGGGGAGGTTTAAAATGAGAGGGATCCTTATTTTATCTCTGATGAAAATAATCAAAATTTTACCTTGTAGTTCGGATCTCAGCCCTTCTCAGCAGAGCTCATCTTCGGGGGATCTTCTTCCAGAGATGATGGAGAGCAGAACGCCTCCCCCTGCCGTTCCGCCTTACGAGGCGGGCGACCCTGAGGTGTCATCGCGGAGGGTTTCTACTAATCCGGCAGGGCCGGAAGGCAGTCATATGACCCCCCAAAGCTCTCCATTTCCGGCCTTTGAGAAAAGCCATCGAACGAGTCCGGCACCGCCTGGTGCGCGGTCGTAGGAGCTGAAGGATCTGCTAGGGTGAGCATCTATCTCAGAGGAGCACCGTGCGTTGATGGGTACGGTAATTGAAAGGATTTCGTCCGCGGAAAGCGGGTTGCACGAGGCTGTCAGGAGTTTACTTACAGGTTTTGAGGTACGCGAAGTGATGTACCTTTTGACAGTTCCGCATATATAAGATGCGCCCTGTGTAGATAGTAACCCCTGAGACTCTATGTGTTGTCGAAGGCGGCAGCACGCAGAGGATCATAGTCCCAGGTATAATTTTGCCGCCTTCCTATGCAGGTGGCGAAGTGTCCGGTGGCCTGCCAAACTGATGAATTTGCCGAGCTAACGCGGCAACTTGACATGGCCGATGCCGACATCGCGCTTGTCAACAAGCAGCTTGACGAGGCACAAGGTATGTAATTTCTCCGGAGACACCTGGTAAGAGGAGCTTGATGCCAGTATCTTACAATGAGTGCACTTAATGCAGATGGGGTTGCCGCTGTGGAGGACCTTCGGGCAGAGCTTGCCCGAGCCAAGGAGCAAGCCAGAAAAAGCGATGCGGCTTCCCTAAAGGCGGTTGAGGAGCTGAAAGCCGAACAGGCTGCTCACTGCCGAAGCAAGAAGGAAATGGCCGAGATGGCTGTGAAGTTAAAGACCGCTGCTGACCGCTGCAAGCTTCTTGAAAAAGAAGATCAGGCGGAGCGGACAGACCTGGAAAAGGCCACTACGGCGGCCAAGGATGCTCGTTCTGCGATGAGAGCGATGAAGGAGGAGCTGCGTCAGGCCAGAGATATCGCGGTTGGAAAGCCCTTTATGCTGCGGATGAAGTTCGGAGATCCTAAGTATGCTCCGTTGGACCGGATGTGGAGTTCGGCGGACGCATATCTGGATTTAGCTGCGAGTGCTGCTGATGCGGCCAAACATTTCCGAGATAAGAAAGATAGCGAAGTGGAAAAGCTCTTCTGGTCACAGTTCAACAATCTGGAGCGTCCACTTCTATTGGCCGATCGTTTGGCCGAATGGGCCGAATTGAATAGGTTGTCAGGACTCGCCATGAAGGATGTCGTGGATCATCTGTGGCCGAAAAGGCCAAAGCCGAACAGTTATTTTAGCTTAGTGCAGCAGTTCCTTTGTGTGGTGCCGCATATCAATGCGATGAAGAGGTCAGCATGCATAGAGAGTGCGTGGATGGCCCTTGCCCGTGTCAAGACATACTAGGCAGAGATGGAGGCCACTGCTGTTGCGTCCAAAGACTCGGATGAAAGCCGAGTACCTGCTGAGCACTATTTTCAGGAAGTTCTCCAAGGCGCTCGTTTAATAGAGACGCGGTGCTCGAAGGATATTATGTTCGAATAACATGGATTATTGTAAAACAATATTTTGATGGAATATAAAAGCTTTTTATACTTGTGCCTTCAAGAATTAAAATACCTCCTGTGCGGCCGTTAATGTATATGTGTATATAACCTGAAAGATGGCAGTCGTCGGCTTCAGCCCCCACGCATATAATGCGGGGGAGTTCGCAGAAGGCGCATTTTCACACTTGATCCAACGTTTTGGTCCATGAAGGAGGTGGTAGCGCAGTGAACTAGGCAACCGGACTATAATTCTTTATCACTTTCACTTGACCATAGGAGCTTGACAGTGAGGCTACTATATAGCCCCTGGTGGCGCCGCGCTCGCCCAAACTCGGGGCGCATGTGTGCCTGGCCGGGAAACGGCCCTTCGTTAATGCGGAGAAATCTCGAAGATTTCGATAGGTCATCGAGTGGTTGACCAGTCTCACGCTTATATCATGACAGTCAGTTTTCGGCTTTCTCTACTAAGGTGCTCGCCTGGCTGAACCGGAGCACAATCGTAGTAGTTCTCCTGGTGCCACCTTAGCCGATAGCACGGAACGTAAGGCAGCAAAACACAGGAGCCGGGCAAACCCAACATTTGACCAAAGACATGATTCGGAGCTGATGCATATAAGGCCAAACTCGCGATGCCGAACACTCCCTAAGGTATTCGGTCTTTATGAAAACGGGCTGGGCAGTGCCCTTGATAATAAGCCCCTGGTGTCCAGGTACGTGCAAAATTCTGACGTGGCCACATGCCAAGACGCCTGCCTCCTCCTCGATTATACTGAGAATCCGGGGGATGTGTATCAACAAGAGACAGAAAAAAAGGTTTATGCAGGGTCTTAATCTAAAACGAATCCTGGAGATGGGTCCCTGCTGCACGTCTGTGCATGTGTCTCCGTTGTGCCATGTCCTGGACGGGCGTAGCATGGTGTTCATCAGTAAAAGAGAGGAACTTAGCTGAAAAGAGAAAAAAAATAGTCGTGCGGAATGTACGTTGTACTAAATAAACAAGGTATAATGCAAGATGGGTAAAATTGAGCCTTATTGTCGCTTATTTTACATACGCGGAGCCCCTTGTATAGGGGTGTATGGCTACTAAACCTTTATCAATTATATGTTTGCTCCAGACTCGCCTAGCCGTGTCTGTGGTCTTAATGACCTGTTAGATGCTTTTGTTGGTGAAGCTTTCTTAATGTATGATTGTTAAGGCAGCCGCATATTCTTCCGCGCTCGAGGAACACTCGATGTTTCCCTTTAGTGAGAAGATGCCTCGTGGACTGGGCATCTTAAGCGTAAGAGATTCATAATGCGGTATTGCGTTAAAGCGGGCGAAAGCTTCGCGTCCCAATAGTGCTTGATAGCTACTTGAAAATGGGGCGATGTGGAAGGTTAGCTTTTCACGGCGGAAGTTATCGGGGGGCGGAACATAACTTCTAGCAGGAGAGAACCTGTGCAATGGGCATCCGGGCCTGGCGTTACTCCTTGAAAGGAAGTGTTGCTATGGAAAAATTTTGTTGGGTCCATCCCCATTTTGCGGATTGTGTCCTGATATAGCAGGTTTAGACTACTGCCGCCGTCCATCAGCACTTGTGTAAAGTGGAGTCCGTCGATTATCGGATCTAATATCAAGGCAGTCCAGCCTATGTTCCGGATACTTCTAGAGTAATCCTGATGGTCGAAGGTGATCGGTTTTAACAAACAGTGGAAGACTCCTTTGGGACAGGCCGTATGGCGCGTATCTCTACAGGCGCCACTCTGTTTTTCCCTTTTGTCACGTGAAGTAAGTTTACTGTTTTGACTTCTTGTGGGAAATTATTTTGTTTCCCGGTGCTCTGCTTATGGAGTTCGTCATCGTCCTCACTTGGTGTGTCGAGCCCCTTGTGTTCGGCGTTGAGTTTGCCGGATTGCTTGAAGACCCAACAATCTCTGTGGGTATGGTTTGCAGGCTTCCCAGGAGTACTGTGGATTTGACATATCTTGTCTAAGATTTTGTTTAGGTTAAATAGCTCGTCCCTGTTATCCTTGAGGGGCAACTTTTTCTGATTCTGCCGAGAACTTTTGAATCCGGCGTTGACTGTCGTGCTCTTCGGGCTATTTCCCTTATTCCGGCGCTGGTCCTTGCTGCGTCACGGTTTCCTGTTTCCATCCCTAACTTCGGATGTACTTGGGTCGCTGGTGCTGCATCTTGCCAACCAGCTGTCCTCTCCTGCGCAAAAGCGGGTCATGAGGCTTGTTAATGCGGCCATTGTTCTTGGCCTTTCTTGGCCGAGGTGTCTGGCGAGCCATTCGTCTCGAACGCTGTGTTTGAAAGCTGCTAAGGCTTCAGCGTCCAGACAGTCGACTATCTGGTTCTTTTTAGTAAGAAATATGTTCCAGAGTTTCCAGGATGACTGAGGGAGTCCTAGATTAGGGGGTGTCCGGGTAGCCGGACTATACCTTCAGCCGGACTCCAGGACTATGAAGATACAAGATTGAAGACTACGTCCCGTGTCCGGAAGGGACTTTCCTTGGCGTGGAAGGCAAGCTTGGCGATGTGGATATTCAGATCTCCTACCATTGTAACCGACTTTGTGTAACCCTAACCCTCTCTGGAGTCTATATAAACCGGAGGGTTTTAGTCCGTAGGACAACCTCAACATACAACAATCACACCATAGGCTAGCTTCTAGGGTTTAGCCTCCTTGATCTCATGGTAGATCTACTCTTGTACTACCCATATCATCAATATTAATCAAGCAGGACATAGGGTTTTACCTCCATCGAGAGGGCCCAAACCTGGGTAAAACATTGTGTCCCTTGTCTCTTGTTACCGTACGCCTAGACGCACAGTTCGGGACCCCCTACCCGAGATCCGCCGGTTTTGACACCGACATTGGTGCTTTCATTGAGAGTTCCTCAGTGCTGTCGCGATCAGGACGGATGCCTCTCCCCGTCTTTAAAGATGACGCCGTTATTAAGGGAGCCATGGCTGTTGGCCAAACTCTCCAGCTAGGCGGTTTTCTTATGACCGCCTGTTCGGCTGTTGCACCGACGGTGACCTCTCGGGTCATCAAAAGCAATCTTCACGTCAGCTCGGAACTCGTCGAGCAGTTGGATCCAATGGAGCTCTCTTCCGTAAATGAGCTCTTGGATCGCATCGCCGCCCTGGGGGTCACTACGGATTATGACCAGGTTGGGCTTAAACCCGATCTAAGAGAGATTAATTCTCCCCAAGTCACCCATCATGTTGCCGTATTAGAGGCGCAGTGTGGCGACCCTTCATCTATCCTAAGGACTAGCTATGTCCGGATTCCCGATCCCTCTAAGCCGGATAACCGCGGAGGGGAGGATGTAACTCAAGACCTGAACTTAGAATCAGGCAACGGGCTAGACTCATTGGACAACATCCAAGAATCCAAACTTCAGAGTTCGGAAACTCCTTGGCCTCTGAGTCTCAGATTGGGCGAGGTCTCGGATTTAATTCCACCCACCCACCCGAACATAAGCGATCTATCCCAAATCAGGCAAAAGCCCGAAGAAACAGTACATCATTACTAGGCAAGGTTCCTCCTGGTTATGAACAGGATAAAGGACTGCCGTGAGGAAGACGCAATCTCAATCTTCTGCAATAATTGCACGGACAAGGGAATCCTCAACGCCATAAGTCGTCATGATATTACACGCTTCGCTGACTTGGTGTCCATAGTACAAAAGTAATGTGCGATGGAAAGCGCCTGGAAAACCGAAATAAAATTTTGGGACAATCCGGCCCTGAATAGAAACCTCGTCCGAAACAAAAGGGTGCATCATCGTCAGACACCCGGGTTAAAAACCAAAAAATCAAAACCCTCTACTGGAGGGATGGCTTAATGGACCCTGTAAAATTCATAGTACAGAGGACGCCACACCAACTCACAGCCTTAGAGCATGTTGGATACTCCGGCAGGTGGCCAAAATGGGCGAAGATCTCCTAATTCTGGAGGCCGCAGAAAGCCACCTCAGGGACCCCAGTACAGTCTTAACAGTCTTCGAGACTTTCGCATCAAATAATATGCGAAAAAGAACACTCTGCAGCCTCGCCAAAGTCTATCAAGTAGCAACAATAAACCCATGGAGTGACACGGCTATTACTTTTAATGCCAGTGATGAACCTAAATTCCGAACAGCTCGAGCACCAGCCGCACTGGTCCTCAGTCCAATAGTGGACGGCTTTCGCCTCACCAAGGTACTCATGGATGGAGGCAGCGGATTGAACCTCATTTACGAGGAAACCCTTCAAAAAATGGAAATAGATTGGAACCGCGTTGAGCGAAGCAGCACAACCTTTAGAGGAATAATCCCCAGTCGGGAAGCGTGCTGCACAGGAAAAATCACACTAGATGTGGTGTTCGGCACGCCGTATAATTATAGGTCCGAAGAGGTCACATTCCAGGTGGCCCCATTCAGTAGCGGATACCACGCTTTGCTAGGGCGGGAAGCATTTACAATCTTCCAAGCAATACCCCATTACAGGTACATGAAGCTCAAGATGCCCGGGCCGAACGGAATCATCACTCTCGCTAGTGATCCGGACATAGCACTCCGCGCCAAAAACAAGACAGCCGCATTGGCCCTTGAGGCACTGTCCGAAGCCCTAGCGGCTGAGGAACTGACTACGTTGCGCTCCACGGTAAACAGGGACGATGTGATACACAACAAAAGATCCAAGTCCACCTCCTTTAAACCAGCGGATGAAATAGTCAAATTCCAGGTCCATCCAACGGACCCCAACAAAACAGCTTCCATCGGGGCATGATTAAACCCTGATGTAGACGCCGCACTACGGGAGTTCCTACATGAGAACTGGGACATTTTTTCCTGGCACCCTTCAGACATGACAGGAATCCCACGCAGGCTGGCTGAACACAGCTTAAATATCCTAAAAGGATTCAAACCCGTCAAACAAGCCCTTCAGCGTTTCTCTGAACCCAAGAGACAGGCCATGGGAGAGGAGCTAGCCAAGCTATTGGAGGCCGGATTCATCAAAGATATAAAACATCCGGACTGGCTAGCAAACTTGGTGATGGTACCAAAGAAGGACAAATCCTGGCGCCTGTGCGTTGATTTTAAAGACCTTAACAAGGCTTGCCCAAAGGATCCCTTCCCCCTCCCCCGCATCGATCAAATTATCAACACCACTGCAGGACACGATTCGTTGTGTTTCCTCGACGCATACTCCGGCTACCATCAAATCAAGATGGCAGAGTCAGACCAGGCCGCAACGGCATTCATCACACCATACGGCCCACTCTGCTTCAACACAATGCCTTTCAGGCTCAAAAACGCCGGCGCAACATATCAGTGCATGATTCAGACATGTCTGGCAAACCAGATCAGCAAAACAGTGGAGGCGTACGTGGATGATGTGGTCGTAAAAACAAAACATGTCGAATCTCTAGTAGACGACTTGAGGCTTACATTAGATAACCTCCGAACATATGACATCAAGCTCAACCCGGAAAAATGCGTTTTTGGCGTTCCAGCCGGAAAGCTCTTGGGCTTCATTGTATCCGGTAGAGGAATCGAAGCAAATCCAGCCAAGATCCGAGCTTTGTCACAATTGGATATCCCAAAGGACCTCCAACAAATACAAAAATTAACCGGATGCGTGGCGGCTCTAAGCCGCTTTATCTCCCGTTTGGGAGAAAAGGCACTACCCCTCTATCGCCTCCTTCGGCGCACCGAACACTTCGAGTGGACGAATGCCGCCACGGCCGGACTCGAGGAAATAAAAGCCATATTGGCAACAAACCCAGTCCTGGCCGCGCCAAACATCGGCGAACCAATGCTATTGTACATTGCAGCAACCCATCAAGTTGTCAGCGCAGTACTCATCATCGAGCGGGAAATGGAAGGACACAAATTCCCCCTTCAAAAGTCGGTCTACTACGTGTCCACTATCCTCACTCCATGCAAATCATGGTACCCGCATTATCAAAAGATAGCATACGCGGTATTCATGGCATCCCGGAAGCTACGACACTACTTTCAAGAGTGTTCAATCACAGTAGCATCGGAAGTACCACTCAACGACATTATAAACAACCGCGACGCAACGGGCCGAATTGCAAAATGGTCCATTGAGCTCCTCCCATTCGACATAACTTATAAGCCACGGCAAGCTATCAAGTCGCATGTTTTGGCCGACTTCGTCGCAGAATGGACGGAGGCCAAACTCCCAAAGAGTATGGCACATATTCAAACTGGATCATGCATTTCGACGGCTCCAAAATGTTGGCTGGACTAGGGGCCGGCGTCGTTTTGACATCCCCCACAGGAGACACAGTTCAATATGTACTCTAGATTATGTACACGGACTCCAACAATGCAGCCGAATATGAGGCCCTTTTACATGGTGTCCGGATGGCAGTATCCATGGGCATTCAACGCCTAGAGGTGCGTGGGGATTCGAACCTCACGATATCCCAAATAAATGGAGACTTTGATGCCAAGGATCCAAAAATGGCAGCTTACCGCAACGCCGTCTTAAAAATGTCAGTTCGGTTCGAGGGACTCGAATTTCACCATATAGCCCGAGAAAACAATCAGGCAGCAGACGTCCTGGCACGCATCGGCACAAAACGCGATGCAGTCCCCCCCAACATCTTCTTGGAAAGGCTATTCAAGCCATGCGTAGTATGGGAAGGGGAACCTGACAATAACAGCCCGGACCCAGCCACACTGCTAGACACCGAACAATCTGACATAATTGGAGGTTCTGCCAATGAAATTACAACTTCAGCCCATGCAATAATGGCCGTCATCGCCCCGTGGACAGAACCATTCCTAGCCTACCTTACTAGGGAGGAACTCCTAGAGGACCAAAATGAGGCACGCTGCATAGTGCGGCGATCTAAAGCCTATAAAGTCCATGAGGGAGAACTTTATAAGAAAAGCACTACCGGAGTCCTTCAAAGGTGCATCTCCGAAGAGGAAGGGCGGAACTTGCTGGCTGAAATTCATGCCGGACTCGGTGGTCATCACGCTATAGCTCGGTCCCTTGTAAGCAAGGCTTTCCGTACATGCTTTTATTGTCCAACGGCCCGGGCAGACGCTCAGGACTTGGTCCAACGCTGCGTCGGTTGCCAGCTTTTTGCAAACCAAAGCCATATGCCACCCACCGCCCTCCAAACTATCCCCATCACCTGGCCCTTCGCGGTCTGGGGGCTTGACATGGTTGGACCCCTTAAAGGTGGAACCCACAAGAAAAAATACTTCCTGGTCATGGTGGACAAATTCACCAAATGGATAGAGGCCAAGCCTATTAAATCGGCCGAATACAGAACCGGCGATAGACTTTATATCCGGGGTCATACACCGTTATGGCGTCCCCCACAGCATCATCACCGATAACGGCACGAACTTTACGGCCGATGAGGTAAAACTATGGTGCAAAAACATGGGCATCAAGCTCGATTATGCTTCCGTCTATCACCCACAAACTAACGGTCAGGTCGAACATGCAAATGGTCTTATCATGAGCGGCATCAAACCCTGATTAGTGCGGTCCCATAAGGAATCTAACACGCACTGGGTAGAGGAGCTAGACTCCGTACTCTGGGGGCTGCGGACCACGCCGAATCGCACCACCGGATACACCCCATTTTTTATGGTGTACGGTGCAGAGGCAGTCTTGCCCTGCGACATAATTCATGACTCACCTCGAGTGCGCATGTATGAAGAAAGAGAAGCCGAGCTCGATCGGCAGGACAGTTTGGACGCCTTAGAGGAGGAGCGCGACGTGGCAAAAGCCCGTTCCGCATTCTATCAACAGCAGGCTCGAAGATATCAAAGCAGAGAAGTGCGGGCCAAAAACTACAACGTTGGTGAATTAGTTCTACGCCTGCCGGACAAGAAAAAGGACAAGCTGAAGCCCAAGTGGGAAGGTCCCTTCATAATCGACCAAGTCCTGACTGGTGGAGCATACCACCTGCGAGATGCATCGGATAACAGACTCAAGCCGAACCCATGGAACGCAGCCCGTCTCCGAAGATTCTATGCCTAGCGCCGGACTCTGTGTTTGTCTCCTTCCTCTGTCCATTTTTTACATTTTCTGTCTTACATTTCTCTCCATCCCCTCTTTTCTCTTATAGCCCTTAAAGGCTCATCAAGTGACGTGCTACTCGCGCTCATTAAACCTGGGGGCTTCTTTACACAGAAGCTTATTTATACGGGCTTCATGCCCAACACATGTGTTACACTTCCGCATGTACCTTTTCTTCACCATTATATGCATCGATATGACTTAAGTTTTGGCCAAGCTGGGTTGCCTGGCTCCTGTGCTTACCCCTACATTCCCAATTGTTCGGCTAGGTGGTAAAGGGAGCACCTCTGCGATTGTTACTGCCGGGTCAGCCGGATGTGTACCTCAGACTGGGTGAAGCCGAAAGCTAGCGTTATTAAGGGAATATTCGGTCGGTGAACTAAAGATGATCTTTTTTACTTGTTTATATGCCCAGATGCTTTTTCTGCATTCGAAGTCCGGACATGCACTTTAGGGCATGCCTCCCAGGGAAAGGAACCCCTAACGGAACTATTCTCCCTGGAAGATGTTTCTTACTAACCATGTGATATAACATAACTAGTTGGGCACTTGTCTGATAAAGCACTAATGACCCCTACGCCTGGTCTCCACGCATACCCTGGTTCTTATATAACCGCAAGGGTATTCGGACACACTCCGGACCGTCAGGTCCCAAGGTCGAAGCGAAAAAGTCGGCAACGACAAACGATCTACAATCCGGCTAGAAGGCATTACACATGTCAATTAAAATTACATAGTCATTATGACTGATTGTATTCTTCTTCAATACCATCCAGCAGGTTGTCTAACTTACAGTCCTGCTGGGAATACTTTGCGGCCAATTCTACTTGGCCGTACACTAAGCTTACAGGGATCTCCTTCCCATCGGGCCCCACAGGTCCGACCTCGGCCATGTGGTTTGGGTCAGCCTTTGTGTACCGCGTCTTCACCATGGCCCAGGCCTCCCTTGCGCCTTGACAGCAGGCCGATATCTTCCACAATCGGAAGCACCGCCGCGCTCCCTTCAGCTTCTCTGCAAGCTCTCCAAGGCCCTCGGGTATGGAGAGGGACGGCCATAAGGCTTGGGCAACGCCTTGCATCACCTACCGCACTCGCTTGTGCAGTTGCGAGAGCTCGGGAAGAAGATCGCCCGTAGAACCGGGCATCTCCTCTGCAGGACGACATGTTAGCATACCTACAGACATTACTCTGTTATTTGACTTCCATGCCAAACTCTTTTTTCCAAAGGTTCGTTCAAAGCACTTACTGAATATGCCGCGTCAAAGCCGCTCATTCTCCTTAACGGAGTCCGACAGCTGGGCACGAACATCTTTTAGTTCGACGTCCAGCTTGGTATTGGCATCCTGAAGATCATTCTTCTCCCGCCTCACCTTTGTCAGCACACTCTCACCAGCCTTTAGCCAGCGCAGGAGTTGTTGCTTGTCCAGATCTAGTCCGGCACCATCTGCAATTTTATTTGTTAGATTCGCACACACGCCGCATAATACTTATCCTTGTGAAGCATATATTACCAGAGGGGGTCTCTTCGGGCTCCCCTCTCGCGGCTAATGCGGCCTCAAGTTGGGCTTTGCACTCTTTGAGCTCCTGGGATAGTTGGGTATTCTTCTCTAAAAGAACCTGCGTATTATATGATCCTTAAATCAGTTATTCGAACTGCTTCAAGTCTCGGGGGCTACTGATATGTATAACCATTAAAATTCTTACCCGTATGTCTTTTACATATTGCTCCGTGGCTTTGGCTAGACCATTTTGAGTGGCACGGAGATATGCATCTCCCGAATTGAAGGCATCTAACGCCTCTTGGGAGAAACAAGCGTCGCAGAGAACTGTCCGGTGACGCCGGTGATTCATGGCACTCTCCACCTCGGAACGGGTGGCAGACAGCCTGTCCGCATCCTCTGTCAGAGGACCAGACTGTGGAGCCTGGCTGGTGGAGGCACGATTGGCAGCCTCTCCGGATATAGTCCGGCGAGGTCTCTTTGTCCTGCACAAGGGCACGAGTGTTAACATGCTTTACAAAAATAGCACCTGGGAATAAGAAGTCGTGCTATACCTTTGCGCCGGCGCCTCAGTCCGGACCACATTCCTCTTTACCCCACGGGGCCCTGCGGCACCTCGTTGGCTAGCTGCCGCAGGCTCGGCCTCTCGCCTCAGGAACCTCCCATGCAAAACACGGTTGTTATCAGGAAAACTGAAAACACGTGAGGATGGATCCCTTTCCAAAGTGATGGGAATCTGGTCTCAGTTACCTGGGAGGCTGGAGTTAACCCGGGGTAATCGGCCGTAATAGCCACCAAGGTATTGTCCTTGATCAGCTGATGAAACACCCCGTCAATCAGCTCCACAGATATGTCCGGATCCTCCTCGGAGGCCGGATCAAGGGACCGTTCTGGATCCTCGGGCTGTGGAGGATGGCTGTTTATATCCTTTACTTCCTGATGCAGTTCCTACGTTGAAGGCGTTAGACTATATATTTAATCATGGGAATATAAAACGGATGGGCAAGCAAAATTATCCGCTTACCCAACTCGGAGGGTTGTACATAGTAAATCCACCCTGGGGGGTTGACATGGAGGAATTCCTCCTCTTCTCCCTTGTACAAAGAGGACAAGATCTTTAACAGAGCGGCAGCGGAGTTCGGCCCCTTACGACCGTAACGGGTGGTGTCATCTTCCCCGTTAAAATCCCACATGGGGTGTCCTCTATACTGAAGTGGCTGAACCCCCCGCATGATGCACACGGCCATGACTCCAATCATGGTTAGTCCGGAATGAGCCAATAGCCTTATCCGGCCCATCAGGTATAGGACATCCCTGTCACTTTCTCTCTGAGAGCTCCGTGGACGCCAGCTCAAGCGTTTCTTCAGGGGAGCACTGTTGAATTCGGGGAGGCCAATCCGAATAGGATCTGGAAGTGGGACATCCTCCATGTAAAACCATTCTGAAGGCCAGTCCTCGGATGCCTTCTTTGGGGTTCCGGATAAATATCCGGTCCCGGCGATGCGCCACACTTCGGCTCCACCCAGTTGATATATTGACCCCTCCTGAGAATGGGGCACCAGGCAGAATAGCCTCTTCCACAACTCAAAATGAGCCTCAACACCCAAGAACAGCTCGCAAAGGGCAACGAAGCCCGCGATATGCAATATAGAGGCGGGCGTGAGGTTGTGTAGCTGGAGGCCATAGAACTCTAGAAGCCCCCGGAGAAACGGATGAATTGGAAATCCAAGTTCTCTTATTAGATAAGGGACGAGGCATACCCACTCCCCTTTGGAAGGATTGGGGGTGCTCTCCGCTTGCTCTCCGCCATTATAGGTGGCGAGTCCGGCTCGGACCGGGACCATATAGGCCTGAGGAAGGAATCCCTTACCTCTCCCAGTCTCCAGGCTTAGGACTGGAAGGGCGAGAGGAGGAGCTGCGACAGCTGGCCATGGTGGAATGGACCTTTTCTAGAGGCGCTCTGATGATTACTCGCGGAGAGGAGAAGGTGTGGTTTGGATCTGAATCCCCATCCCTTTAAATAGGCGGCTCATTTATGCGGCTAGGGGTGTGAATGTGAAAACACTCAGACTTTTCGTATTCGTTGGACATGTGGAAGACGGCCATTATTGGGCGCAGAAGCCGAGAAGCGCCACATTACAAAAAACCGGACATTATTCAACAGGTACATGGAATTTGGAGACGAACCCGCCTTGCAATGTCGAAGACAATCTGCGCGCCGGACTCGTCGTCATTGAAGCCTGGTTCAGGGCCTACTGAGGGAGTCCTGGATTAGAGGGTGTCCGGGTAGCCGGACTATACCTTCAGCCGGACTCCAGGACTATGAAGATACAAGATTGAAGACTTCGCCCCGTGTCCGGAAGGGACTTTCCTTGGCGTGGAAGGCAAGCTTGTCGATGCGGATATTCAGATCTCCTACCATTGTAACTGACTTTGTGTAACCCTGACCCTCTTCGGTGTCTATATAAACCGGAGGGTTTTAGTCCGTAGGAAAACCTCAACATACAACAATCATACCATAGGATAGCTTCTAGGGTTTAGCCTCCTTGATCTCGTGGTAGATCTACTCTTGTACTACCCATATCATCAATATTAATCAAGCAGGACGTAGGGTTTTACCTCCATCGAGAGGGCCCGAACCTGGGTAAAACATTGTGTCCCTTGTCTCCTGTTACCATCCGCCTAGACGCACAGTTCGGGACCCCCTACCCGAGATCCGCCGGTTTTGACACCGACACTGACTCTCCGGGCTGTTGAGTTATATGGCTTAAATCGTCTGCATCCGGAGGTTAGACATAGGTCCCTTGAAAATTTGCCCGAAAAGCATCCACGAGCTCTTCCCAACTTCCAATGGTGTTTTCTGGAAGGCCTTTAAGCCAATGTCGGGCTGGCCCTTTGAGCTTGAGGGGTAAGTATTTTATGTCATGGAGGTCGTCTCCTCTAGCCATGTGTATGTGGAGGATATAATCCTTAATCCAGACTCCAGGGTCTGTTGTTCTGTCGTATGCCTCTATGTTCACGGGCTTGAATCCCGCTGGAAATTCATGGTCCAGCACCTCATCGGTGAAATAGAGGGGGTGTGCGGCACCCCTGTACTTGGGTGTGTCGTGTTGTTCAGATATTTGTTGCGTTACATTGCTTACTAGAGCTTGCTTTCTTGGCCCGTAAATAGACCTGGCTGGGCCATCCTTTTGATGCGAATCCTTGGGTGGATCGCGTGTTGGTTTGTGTGCGGCGCCATTTGCCGCTCTATGTTGGAGTACGTTGCTCCATCTGATTCGGAGTGCATCTTCCGCAGTTTTGAGCTTCTGCTTCTGCTTTTTCAGGCTACGCGCCGTGGCGACGAGCCTTTTGTGGAGGTTTTCCTGTTCCAGGAACTTGTCCGGTGTGAGGTCGTCCGGACTGTTATATATCTTCGCCGGGGACAGGTTGTGCGGTTTGTTTATCCAAGTTGCCTTGTTCGGACGGTTGCTCGATGCCATGTTCATCATTCACCGGCTCGCCCTGCTCTGTGGCTGGGTCTGTATGACCGTTGTCTCTATCGGGGCGGGGCTTGGAGCGGCGCTTACGCTGACGCTTTGGCTGCTTTTCGGAGGAGCGACCCTTCCTTGCGTCATCCCGTTCTTCCTCGTCGATTCCTTTGGGTGTGTCCACCATGTATACATCGTAGGATGGGGTGGCTGTCCAGTGTCCTATAGGCGCTGGTTCATGTTCGTCTCCTACATCGTCGTCCATACCGTCGATGTCTTCGGAGTCGAAATCGAGCATGTAGGTTAAATCATCGACAGTGGCTACGAAGTGGGTGGTGGGTGGGCGTCGAATTTCTTCGTCGTCCGCATCCCAATCCTGTTGGCTATAGTCCGGCCAGGGCTCTCCTGACAAAGAGAGAGACTTTAGTGAATTCAGGATGTCGCCAAAGGGCGAGTGCTGAAAGATATCCGCGGCGGTGAATTCCATGATCGGCGCCCAATCGGATTTAATTGGCAGGGGCACGGAGGGTTCGGAGCCCGGAAAAGAGTCCGGCACCCTGGAATCGTGGGCTTCACAGAGGATAAGGCCAGTGTTCGGCTCGATCGCCGTTAAGACTGCAGCCCCTGTGGCGGGGTCTAGCCACCTGTCCTCGATCAGCGCGATTGGCTCCGAGCAAAGGGTCGGAGCGGATACGAGTGTGGCCTCCAGGGCACTGTTCGGCGGCAGAGCTAAATCATTCCCATCGTGACAGTGCGGCACGCTTAGCTGTGGCTCGAATCCGTCGAAGATCAAGTCTCCGCGGATGTCAGTCGTGTAGTTCAAACTTCCAAATCTAACCTGATGGCCAGGGGCATAGCTTTCAATCTGCTCCAGATGGCCAAGCGAATTGGCCCGCGGTGCAAAGCCGCTGAATACGAAGATCTGTCCGGGGAGAAAAGTCTCACCCTGGACCGCATCGCTGTTGATGATCGGAGGAGTAGTCGGGCCTAAAGATGATGACACAGAGGAACTCTCAATGAAAGCACCAATGTCGGTGTCAAAACCAGAGGATCTTGGGTAGGGGGTCCCGAACTGTGCGTCTAGGCGGATGGTAACAGGAGACAAGGGACACAATGTTTTTACCCAGGTTCGGGCCCTCTCGATGGAGGTAAAACCCTACTCCTGCTTGATTAATATTGATGATATGGGTAGTACAAGAGTAGATCTACCACGAGATCAGAGAGACTAAACCCTAAAAGCTAGCCTATGGTATGATTGTTGTTCGTCCTATGGACTAAAACTCTCCGGTTTATATAGACACCAGAGAGGGCTAGGGTTACACAGAGTTGGTTACAATGGAAGGAGATCTACATATCCGTATTGCCAAGCTTGCCTTCTACGCCAAGGAAAGTCCCATCCGGACACGGGACAAAGTCTTCAATCTTGTATCTTCATAGTCCAAGAGTCCGGCCAAAGGTCATAGTCTGGCTACCTGGACACCCCCTAATCTAGAACTCCCTCAGCTGTAATCAATGGCACGGTTGTGTTACCCACGCCTGTATTGATGAGAATCCCGTGATGAGGGGACACGATCTCTGCTTTGACAAGACGTGCCAAGGAAACCGCCTCGCAAAACGCTTCGAGGTGGGACAGTAAAAAACAATTCAAATAAAGGCTTGGCTGCGGTGTGATGACACGCCACAGAATACGTCAGCAGATTAGATTTGTGAAAATATTACTCTCTCTATGATGGTATGTGGAACTTGTTTTGCAGAGCCGGACACGATCCTTGTGTCCAAAGCATCTTCTATGAAGTATTCAGAGGAGGAACACGCCTTGCAATACCGAAGACAATCTGCGCGCCGGACACATCGTCATTGAATCATGGTTTAGGGGCTACTGAGCAAGTCCTGGATTATGGGGTGTCCGGATAGCCAGACTATAAACTTTGGACGGACTGTTGGACCATGAAGATACAAGATTGAAGACTTCGTCCCATGTCCGGATGGGACTTTCCTTGGCGTGGAAGGCAAGCTTGGCAATACGGATATGTAGATCTCCTCCCATTGTAACCGACTCTGTGTAACCCTAGCCCTCTTCGGTGTCTATATAAACTGGAGGGTTTTAGTCCGTAGGACAACATACAATCATACCATAGGCTAGCTTCTAGGGTTTAGCCTCTCTGATCTCATGGTAGATATACTCTTGTACTACCCATATCATCAATATTAATCAAGCAGGAGTAGGGTTTTACCTCCATCGAGAGGGCCTGAACCTGGGTAAAAACATTGTGTCCCTTGTCTCCTGTTACCATCCGCCTAGACGCACAGTTCGGGACCCCCTACCCGAGATCCGCCGGTTTTGACACCGACAATACCCGTGGATACTTGTGGTGACATTCGAGTATCTAGGTGACATTAGGATTTTGGTTGATTTGTGTCTTAAGGTGTTATTCTAATACGAACTCTATGATAGATTGAATGGAAAGAATAGCTTCGTGTTATTTTACTACAGACTCTTGAATAGATCGAGCAGAAAGAATAACTTTGAGGTGGTTTCGTACCCTTCCATAATCTCTTCGTTTGTTCTCCTCTATTAGTGACTTTGGAGTGATTCTTTGTTGCATGTTGAGGGATAGTTATATGATCCAATTATGTTATTATTGTTGAGAGAACTTGCACTAGTGAAAGTATGAACCTTAGGCCTTGTTTTGTACACATTGCAATACCATTTACGCTCACTTTTATTACTTGTTACCTTGCTATTTTTATGTTTTTCATATTACAAAAACCTGTATCTACTATCCATATTGCACTTGTACCACCATCTCTTCGCCGAACTAGTGCACCTATACAATTTGCCATTGTATTGGGTGTGTTGGGGACACAAGAAACTCTTTGTTATTTGGTTGCAGGGTTGCTTGAGAGAGACCATCTTCATCCTACGTCTCCCATGGATTGATAAACCTTAGGTCATCCACTTGAGGGAAATTTGCTACTGTCCTACAAACCTCTGCACTTGGAGGCCCAAAAACGTCTATAAGAAGAAGGTTGCATAGTAGACATTAAGCTCTTTTCTGGCGCCATTGCCGGGGAGGTGAGTGCTTGAAAGTATATCTTTAGATCTTGCAATTGAATCTTTTAGTTTCTTGTTTTATCACTAGTTTAGTTTATAAAAGAAAACTACAAAAAACGGAATTAAGTTTGCCTCATACGCTTCATCTTTTTAATATCTTTCGTGAGAATGATGGAAAGGAAAATTGTGCTCATATTCTAGAAGAAGAAGTCTATAAAATGTTTGGCACTAAATCTTTGAATGATGAGCATGATTGCAATGTTGTTAGTATGAATTCCTTGAATATCCTTGATGCTAATGATATGCAAAGCCACAAGCTTGGGGAAGCTATGTTTGATGAAGATGAAATTTTTTGTCCCCCAAGTTTTGATGAGAAAATTTATTATGATGAAAGCATGCCTCCTATTTATGATGATTATTGTGATGATACATATGCCATAAAGAATAAACTTGCTTATGTGGAGAGTAGTAAAATTTCTATGCAAGTAGATCATGAAAAGAATGCTTTATGTGCTGGTTATATTGTTGAATTCATTCATGATGCTACTGAAAATTATTATGAGGGAGGAACATATGCTTGTAGGAATTGTAATAATATCAAGTTTCCTCTCTATGTGCTTAAAGTTTTGAAGGTATGCTTGTTTTGCCTTTCTAAGTTAGTTTATTATTATTACCATAAGTTGTTTGCTCACAAAATCCCTATGCATAGGAAGTGGGTTAGACTTAAATGTGCTAGTCATATTCTTCATGATGCTCTTTATGTTTCAATTCTTATCTTTTATGTGAGCATCATTGAAATCATCATGCCTAGCTAGGGGCATTAAACGATAGCGCTTGTTGGGAGGCAACTCCAATTTTATTTTTGTTCTTTGCTTTTTGCTCCTGTTTAGTAATAAATAATTCATCTAGCCTTTGTTTATATGTGGTTTTATGTTTTAGTTAGTGTTTGTGCCAAGTAGAACCTTTGGGAAGACTTGGGTGAAGTCTATGTGATCTTGCTATAAAGAACCAGAAACTTTGCGCTCACGAGATTAGCTGCCATTTTTTTACTGGAGAGTGATTTTAGGTTGATTATTTTAGCAGATCATTAATAGACAAATTCCTCAGGTCCACAAATTTATTTCAGAATTTTTGGACTTACAGAAGTATTCGAATGATACAATTACTACAGACTGTTCTGTTTTTGACAGATTCTGTTTTCTATGTGTTGTTTGCTTATTTTGATGAATCTATGAGTAGTATCAGAGGGTGTGAACCATAGAGATATAGGAATAAAGTATATATTACACCAATATTAATTTAGAATGAGTTCATTGCAGTACCTTAAAGTGGTGATTTATTTTCTTATACTAACGGAGCTTACGAGTTTTCTGTTGAAGTTTTGTGTTGTGAAGTTTTCAAGTTTTGGGTAAAGATTCGATGGACTATGGGAATAAGGAGTGCAAGAGCCTAAGCTTGGGGATGCCCAAGGCACCCTAACACCCTCGATGCGACTATAGCTCCCACGTGTTGAGGCACGACTTAGAGACATAATCGCATTGAAGGCATATGTCGCAAGTTAGGCAATCTTCACAAACATCCCATGTAATGTAATAATAAAAGGGGAGAACATAGTTGGCTTACACTCGCCACGTCAATCAAGTACATAAATAACATTACATCATCCATACACTCAAGGCCCGACTACGGCGCCAAAATAAAAGAGAACCCAACATGCAACACGGTCCCAATCACCCCCAACTGGGCACCACTACTGATCGTCGGGAAAGGAAACATAGTATCGTTGAGAGTCTTCGTCGAACTCCCACTTGAGCTCACACGCGTCTCCTGGAGCGGAATCATCAGGCCCTGCATCTGGTGTAATAGTAATCTGTGAGCCACAGGGACTCAGCAATCTCGCACCCTCGCGATCAAGACTATTTAAGCTTATAGGTGTGACAAGGTAATTATATGGAGCTGCAGCAAGCGACTAGCATATATGGTGGCTAACTTATTCACAAAAGAGAGCGAGAAGAGGAGGCAAAGCACGAGCGAGAAACTAGAGAGCAACCTACGCAAACATTACTCCAACACCGTGTCCACTTCCCGGACTCCGCCGAGAAGAGGCCATCACGGTAACACACTCAGTTGATTCATTTTAATTAATTAAGGTTCAAGTTGTCTACAACCGGACATTAACAAATTCCCATCTGCCCATAACCGCGGGCACGGATTTCGAAAGTTCAATCCCTGCAGGGGAGTCCCAACTTAGCCCATGACAAGCTCTCACGGTCAACGAAGGAATAGACCTCCTCCCAAGACGTTCCTATCAGACTCGGTATCTCGGTAATTCAAGACACTTCGACAGGTTAAAACAAGACCAGCAACACCGCCTGAATGTGCTGACAAATCCTGATAGGAGCTGCACATATCTCGTTCTCAGGGCACACTCAGATAGGTCAAGCTACGAGTAAAACAAACCCTCAAGTTTCCCCGAGGTGGCCCCGCAGGCTGCCCGGTTCAGACCAACACTCAGAGGGAGCACTGGCCCAGGGGGAGGGTAAAATAAGATGACCCTTGGGCTCCGGTAACCCAAGGGAAAAAGAGGCTAGGTGGCGAATGGTAAAACCAAGGTTGGGCATTGCTGGAAAAGCTTTAATCAAGGCGAACTATCAAGGGGTTCCCATTATAACCCAACCGCGTAAGGAATGCAAAATCCGGGAACATAACACCGATATGATGGAAACTAGGGCGGCAAGAGTGGAACAAAACACTAGGCGAGAGGCCGAGCCTTCCTCCCTTTACCAAGTATATAGATGCATTAAGGTAACATGGCAACATAATGATATCCCAACAAGTAAATAAAAGATGATCCAACAGGGAATGGCCTCCAATCTTCACCTGCAATTAGCAACACTATAAGAGGGGGCTGAGCAAAGCGGTAACATAGCCAATCAACGGTTTGCTAGGACAATGGTGGGTTAGAGGTTTGACATGGCAATTTGGGAGGCTTGCAAGCAAGTGGTAGGCATCGTAGCAATGGCATAGCGAAAGAGCGAGCAACTAGCATAGCAAAGATAGTAGTGATTTCGAGGGTATGATCATCTTGCCTGCACAGTTGTCAGAGTTGATTGGATCCTCAAGAGCAAACTCAACGGGATCCTCGTTAGCGAACTCGTCTCCTGGCTCTACCCAAAAAAGACAAACAAGCAACAAGGATACAATCAACCACGTGCAAGACCAAGCAATATGAGGAAAAAATGATATGCTATGCGGTGTGCGATGCGGGATGCGAAATGCAAGATATGACAGGAAATGCATGAACCTGGCCTCAACTTGGAAGCCCAAGTGTGCCACTGGAAAGATGAGATGAAATCGCTTCAAAACGATATAAAGAACGCCAGAATCGGAGTTACGGTTTGGAAATGGCAAGCGATTCAAAAATGACACCGGTCTGCGATTTACAGCAAGTAGGCATCTAAATGCAATGAGATGAACATGCTACAGCATCCAAACATGACAACAAAATACATGGCAGGGATGCACACAAGATTCTTAACAAAAGTCTAGCACTGAGCTACGGCCAAATCATCCATTAACAGGTTCAAACAAGCATGGCAAAAACGCAAATGGCAAACAGATCTCAGACTTAGTGAAATTAACACTTGTCCGGAATTTCAGATCATATAGCCCTATTCGGAGCAACAAAACAACATGCTACAGGACCTGAACATGACAAAGAAAGACATGGCATGGAGCTACTCAACAAGCTTAACAAAAGTCCCTTAGTGACCTTGAGCCAAAAGGGATCACAAAATATACTAAGAAGCACACGAACATAGCAAAAACATAATCAGTTTTCAGACTTGGTGAAAACTGGGACATGCTGAAATATAACTCACGAAGGCATGTTTACGAGCTCAATGCACTCACTACGGTGCAAGTCATGGCAATACAAGTATACATCCCTTAATAAGGCACAAAATACAAGCTAGAAATGGCAAGAACAATAGCATAGCATGCACGGATCAACTACAATAACATCCGAACAAAATGAACGAATGCATTCCTCTTGAAATGGTCACATATCCATAAATTGAGAAGCCACGTAGAATTAAGGCAGAGAAATAAACCAACAAGGTACGGATCAAGAACGAATAATCAGTAATAAATCCCAATCTCAAACCAATATTCGTGGAAGAAGAACTAGAGCTACTAGAATTCCCACCTATGAAACTCCCGAACCTTTCCGGTTATGCAATCAGGTGTTGGGGATACAGGGGAAGCATAATAACTCACCCAAACTAGCAAATCCTACATCCAGCTGTATCCATCCTTCAACACATAACCAAGAAACCTTCGGAAACCATCTACCTCAACCTTCGAAAAGCATCTGTTATACAAGTTATGGCGATACTCCCGAACTCCCGCCCCAGTACTGGGTGGCGTCGAGGTTATCTCACCAACGAACTGCATAAAAGAGATTTTCAATGTCGGCGTACTAAACTCAGGTATTCCAGAATTGCAACGATAAAATTATGATGACAACACCTCAGAGCTCAACTCCCCGGGACACTTCCACTAAACCCCTGACAGGAGGCACCAAGACAATGTTCTCATCATAAAACCATCGGAACGATTCCAAGATACCCGCGTGATCCTAAAAAAATTTTTTAGTGAAATTTGAGAAGAGAAGAGTCAAAACTCTATGTCAGGATGCCTTACCAGAGCGATGAGGAGACTGGGAAGTAAAAAGAATTCCTAAACTCTCCGATATATAATTCCTAAAGACTCAAAACATTTTTCTAGACACAACTCGGCCGCTAAAAACGATCAAGCAATGGGGCTCCTAAGGTCGGGGAAGGCTCTGATTACCAACTTGTAACACCCTCGATGCGACTATAGCTCCCACGTGTCGAGGCATGACTTAGAGACATAATCGCATTGAAGGCATATGTCGCAAGTTAGGCAATCTTCACAAACATCCCATGTAATGTAATAATAAAAGGGGAGAACATAGTTGGCTTACACTCGCCATGTCAATCCAGTACATAAATAACATAACATCATCCATACACTCATGGCCCGACTACGGCGCCAAAATAAAAGAGAACCCAACATGCGACACGGTCCCAATCACCCCCAACTGGGCACCACTACTGATCGTCGGGAAAAGAAACATAGTATCGTTGAGAGTCTTCGTCGAACTCCCACTTGAGCTCACACGCGTCTCCTGGAGCGGAATCATCAGGCCCTACATCTGGTGTAATAGTAATCTGTGAGCCACAGGGACTCAGCAATCTCGCACCCTCGCGATCAAGACTATTTAAGCTTATAGGTGTGACAAGGTAATTACATGGAACTGCAGCAAGCGACTAGCATATATGGTGGCTAACTTATTCGCAAAAGAGAGCGAGAAGAGGAGGCAAAGCACGAGCGAGAAACTAGAGAGCAACCTGCGCAAACATTACTCCAACACCGTGTCCACTTCCCGGACTCCGCCGAGAAGAGGCCATCACGGTAACACACTCAGTTGATTCATTTTAATTAATTAAGGTTCAAGTTGTCTACAACCGGACATTAACAAATTCCCATCTGCCCATAACCGTGGGCACGACTTTCGAAAGTTCAATCCCTGCAGGGGAGTCCCAACTTAGCCCATGACAAGCTCTCACGGTCAACGAAGGAATAGACCTCCTCCCAAGACGTTCCGATCAGACTCAGTATCTCGGTAATTCAAGACACTTCGACAGGTTAAAACAAGACCAGCAACACCGCCCGAATGTGCCGACAAATCCCGATAGGAGCTGCACATATCTCGTTCTTAGGGCACACTCAGATAGGTCAAGCTACGAGTAAAACCAACCCTCAAGTTTCCCCGAGGTGGCCCCGCAGGCTGCCTGGTTCGGACCAACACTCAGAGGGAGCACTGGCCCGGGGGGGTAAAATAAGATGACCCTTGGGCTCCGGTAACCCAAGGGAAAAAGAGGCTAGGTGGCGAATGGTAAAACCAAGGTTGGGCATTGCTGGAAAAGCTTTAATCAAGGCGAACTATCAAGGGGTTCCCATTATAACCCAACCGCGTAAGGAACGCAAAATCCGGGAACATAACACCGATATGACGGAAACTAGGGTGGCAAGAGTGGAACAAAACACTAGGCGAGAGGCCGAGCCTTCCACCCTTTACCAAGTATATAGATGCATTAAGGTAACATGGCAATATAATGATATCCCAACAAGTAAATAAAAGATGATCCAACAGGGAACGGCCTCCAATCTTTACCTGCAACTAGCAACGCTATAAGAGGGGGCTGAGCAAAGCGGTAACATAGCCAATCAACGGTTTGCTAGGACAATGGTGGGTTAGAGGTTTGACATGGCAATTTGGGAGGCTTGCAAGCAAGTGGTAGGCATCGTAGCAATGGCATAGCGAAAGAGCGAGCAACTAGCATAGCAAAGATAGTAGTGATTTCGAGGGTATGATCATCTTGCCTGCACAGTTGTCAGAGTTGACTGGATCCTCAAGAGAAAACTCAACGGGCTCCTCGTTAGCGAACTCGTCTCCCGGCTCTACCCAAACAAGACAAACAATCAACAGGGATACAATCAACCACGTGCAAGACATAGCAATATGAGGAAAAAATGATATGCTATGCGGGATGCGATGCGGGATGCGAAATGCAAGATATGACAGGAAATGCATGAACCTGGCCTCAACATGGAAATCCAAGTGTTCCACTGGAAAGATGAGATGAAATCGCTTCAAAACGATATAAAGAACGCCAGAATCAGAGTTACGGTTTGGAAATGGCAAGCGATTCAAAAATGACACCGGTCTGCGATTTACAGCAAATAGGCATCTAAATGCAATGAGATGAACATGCTACAACATCCAAACATGACAACAAAATACATGGCAGGGATTCACACAAGATGCTTAACAAAAGTCTAGCACTGAGCTACGGCCAAATCATCCATTAACAGGTTCAAACAAGCATGGCAAAAACGCAAATGGCAAACAGATCTCAGACTTAGTGAAATTAACACTTGTCTGGAATTTCAGATCATATAGCCCTCTTCGGAGCAACAAAAAAACATGCTACAGGACCTGAACATGACAAAGAAAGACATGGCATGGAGCTACTCAACAAGCTTCAAAAAAGTCCCTTAGTGACCTTGAGCCAAAAGGGATCACAAAATATACTAACAAGCACACGAACATAGCAAAAACATAATCAGTTTTCAGACTTGGTGAAAACTGGGACATACTGAAATATAACTCGCGAAGGCATGTTTACGAGCTCGATGCACTCACCACGGTGCAAGTCATGGCAATACAAGTATACATCCCTTAAGAAGGCACAAAATAAAAGCTAGACATGGCAAGAACAATAGCATAGCATGCACGGATCAACTACAATAACATCGGCAAAATCGCAAACAAGTTGCGGATCTACCCAGATTCGCAACGAAGCAAAAGTAGAGCTCGATTGACTCAAGCTAGGTTGCTCCATAATTGCAAAAAAAGACATGGATGGATAGAGCACTACAATATTAAGAAAACTCCCTTACTGATCATCCTCAAAAGAGGCACGGATCACTAGGAAACAACAAGAACATATGGCATCATGAACTAAACAATCCCAGGACTTAGTGAAATCAATAAGTCCCTGAAAACAGAATTAGCAAGTGCACCACTTTGCAAGCTTGCACAAGTCACCACACACATCCTAAAAATACATGGGTTGCACCTCTGGAAAGATGAAAAAACCCTTAACAAAACATATGAAGAACTCACGGGCATATCATGCACACATTAATCATGGCAAAAATGACAAAAGTGCTAAACGGAGTAACAGATCTGACAATTAACTCAAGTAGCCCTCTTCTAACAGCATTTCGGGCATCAGGATGAGCTCAAATGAAAATGATGCATTGGAATGAAATGATGTACTCTCTGAGATGAACATTGTGACATGCTATATGCATGAATCGGAGCTACGGATGCAAACTTACGGAGCCTCGAACAGAAGCACTTGGACTAAAATTCTGGGGACTTAGGAAAAAAATCAACCTCCGGATCTGGATCTAGGGTTTGCACGGAAAACGAGGCGCGGCACTGTAGTGTAGCTGTTCGAGGACCGCCGGAAGAAAGAGAGCCGCGGCGGCCGGAGCTCTCGCTGGAGAGGCCGCCGGCGACGAGGAGGCGGGGCGGCGGAGCTTCACGGAGGCGGGGCGGCGTCCGCGGGGCTGCCCGGCGACGAGCTTGGCAGCGGGGGCGGCGAGTGGCGAGGCGGTCGTCGCCGGCCGGTGCGGCGGGGCCGGCAAAGGCGCTCGGCGGCGCCGGCCACCGGGCGCAGGGACGAGGGAGGCGCGAGACGCGGGGCGGCTGGGGCCCGATCCGGCCCGGGGCGGCTCCCCGTGGGCCGAGCGGGCCGCGGCGGTGGTAGGTGGCGGCGTCCACGTGGCGCGTGCTGAGAGGGAGCGGGCGGCGGCGGCGGATCTGGGATTTTTTTAGGGTTAGGGGGGAGAGGATCCGCGAATTTGGAATTGGGGGTGTATATATAGGCATAGGAGGAGATAGGAGAGTCCAAATGAGGTGCGGTTTTCGGCCACGCGATCGTGATCGAACGCTCTAGGACATGGAGCAGAGTTTGGTGGGTTTTGGGCCAAATCAGAGGGGTGTTGGGCTGCAACACACACGAGGCCTTTTTGGTCCCTCGGTTAACCGTTGGAGTATCAAACGAAGTCCAAATGGTACGAAACTTGACAGGCGGTCTACCGGTAGTAAACCAAGGCCGCTTGGCAAGTCTCGGTCCAATCCGGAAATTTCTAATCCCCACACATGAAAGAAAGCTAGAAATGGCCACCAGAGGAGAACGAAGCGCCGGAATGCAAAACGGACAACGGGGAAAATGCTCGAATGCATGAGATGAACACGTATGCAAATGCAATGCACATGATGACATGATATGAGATGCATGACAACGATAACAACACCGGGGACAAAACCCGAACCCAAGGAAATAAATATAACTTAACGCCGGAAATGGCAAGAGTTGGAGTACAAAAAGGGAAAGTTACATCCGGGGTGTTACACACCCCAAGGTAATATTCAAGGACAACCAAGAGCCTAAGCTTGGGGATGCCCCAGAAGGCATCCGCTATTTCATATTCATTCATCGGTAAATTTACTTGGAGCTATATTTTTATTCACCACATGATATGTGTTTTGCTTGGAGCGTCATTTTATTTTGTTAGTATTTGATTGATGTTATTTAGAATAATGTTTTGCATCTAAATTTTCAATAAAAATGTCAAGGATAGCCTTTACATGCTTATTTTGCAAGTATGCATGTTGTTGTTTCAAAACAGAAAGTGTACCGTTGTTGCAAAATTTCCCTAGAAATGTCAGAAAATGATAAAATGTTGAGACCTTTTGCATAATGAGATTTGATAATTTTTCTACAGTTTAGTATTTTTCTCATAATTTTTGGAGTTAGGGAAGTATGATGAATCTTGCATTCTTTACAGACTGTACTGTTTTGGCAGATTGCTGTTATGTTTGCATTATTTGCATATGTTTGCTTGTTTAATGATTCTATTTGAGGATAGGAGTATTAAATATGCAGAGACATTTAGTATGCAATGTTGAATAATAATTTTAGTGATTTTTTACACTAGAGAATGATAAGGTTTTTGCATTGGTATATACTAACTTATCTCACGAGTTCTTGTTGAGTTTGGTGTGGATGAAGTTTTTGAGAAATAGAGAAACCATGATATCAGAGGAATTAAGGAGACACAAAAGTTAAAGCTTGGGGATGCTCAAGGCACCCTAAGATAATATTCCAATAAGTCTCAAGCATCTAATCTTGGGGATGCCCCGTTAGGCATCCCACCTTTCTTCTTCAACAACTATCGGTTAGTATCGGTTGAGCCTAAGTTTTTGCTTCTTCACATGAGTTGTGCTATCCTTGCAATGTCATTTTATTTTTCTTTGCTTGCTGTTTGAATAAAATACCAAGATCTGAAATTCTTAAATGAGAGTCTTCACATAGCTACATAATTATTTAACTACTCATTGATCATCACTTATATCTTTTTGGAGTAGTTTGTCATTTACTCGTGTGCTTCACTCATATCCTATGAGTAAATAGTTGAGTGATTTAAATATCATAAATATGAAATTACATATGTTTCTTATGCTTATTCCATGGGGAGTAATGACTTCACATATAAGAAGTATAGGTGGAAAATTTATTGAAAGTTAAGAAACATAGTATTCGTCACTTGAACAATTCATGAAAGAATATTGAAGGAAGAGAGATTTCACATATAAATATACTATCTTGGACATCTTCTATGATTGTGAGCCCCATTAATTATTTTCAAACTTGAGCAAATTAGTTGAAGTTGGACAAGGAAGACAACATAATGAGTTATGCTTGGGTATATTTGTATAGAAGTTATATTGTTATGGATCCTTCAACATGTGGTGCTTACTATTTATAATCTTTTGCTAGCCAAAATATCTGTACTAAGCGGGAATACTGCTTGTGCATCCAAATTCCTTGAACCAAGTTTCTTCCATAAGTGTCCACCATATCTACCTATATGCGGTATTTACCTGCCGTTCCAAGTAAATTTGTATGTGCCAAACTCTAAACCTTCAAATAATAATCTGTTTTGTATGCCCGAATCGCTCATGTAGCAACTAGGGGCTGTTAGTATCTTCCATGCTAGGTGGGTTATTCTCACAATGAGTGAATGAGTGGACTCCGCTCATCATTCACGAGAAAATGGCTGGTAACTGGGATGCCTCGTCCTATGATCAAAAGATCAAAAACAAAATCGCAAAAAAATTAACCAAACTCCCCAGGATTGTTGATAGTTGGACGCACCCGTTGTTTTGGACAAGCCGTGGAGTGTGATTGTGGTGGAGGGGGAGTATAACTTTACCATTCTGTTGGAATCGCTATAATTATGTGTAGTATGGAATATATTGGGAACTCTTGGTTGTATGTTGACCAATGAAAGCATACTCTCAAAATTATTTCATCTCTGTTTTAAAAGCTTTGAGCTCTGGCACCTCTGCAAATCCTACTTCCCTTGCGAAGGGCCTATTCTTTTACTTTTATCCAAGAGTCAGTAGTATTCCTTCTCATTCCAACCTACTCTTTAGTGGCAAGCATCATGTGATGGAGATCCAGCATATATGGCATTCAAATATATTGATCATCAATTATTATCGTTGACGATTATCTATATGATAAGTAAGTTGGGAGGTGAAACATTAAGCCCCTGTCTTTCTCTATGTTCGATGGATGCTATTTGTTCTAAAAAATGCTTTGAGTGGTAGCAATCATGGAAGACTATATGATAGTTGAGTATGTGGGATTTGCTAAATGAAAGCTCTTACATAGACCCTTACTGAAAATAAGATGAATTGCAATTTTTTCATGACTGAGAACATAGTTTTCTAGTTTTCAAGAAAGTTTATGGTCTATGCTTTAACATATGAATAGCTTGTTACTTGATCGTAAGAATTTTTATGAGATGATCTACTGCTATGACATACAATGATGCTAGAAAAGGTGATTGAAATTATCATTGATCAAACTTATGCACCTACTAGCATTCACACTTCATAAATTATTTCTTTTAACATTTACCAACTCGAGGACGAGTAGGAATTAAGCTTAGGGATGCTGATACGTCTTCAACGTATCTATAATTTATGAAGTATTCATGCTATTATATTATCTGTTTTGGATGTTTATGGGCTTTATTATACACTTTTATATTATTTTTGGGACTAAACTATTAACTGGAGGCGCAGCCCAAATTGCTGTTTTCTTGCCTATTTCAGTGTTTCGAAGAAAAGGAATATCAAACGAAGTCCAAACGGAATGAAACATTTGGGAGAGTTTTTTTGGAATGGACGCAATCTAGGAGACTTGGAGTAGACGTCAGGGAAGCTTCGAGGAAGCCACGAGGCAGGGAGGCGCGCCCTACCCCCTGGGCACGCCCCCATCCTCATGGGCCCCTCGTGGCTCCCCTGACCGACTTCTTTTGCCTATATATGTCCAGCCTATATATGTCCATATACCCTAAAAACATCAAGCAGCACAATAGATCGGGAGTTCCGCCGCCGCAAGCCTCCGTAGCCACCAAAAACCAATCGGGACCCTGTTCCGGCACCCTGCCGGAGGGGGATCCCTCACCGGTGACCATCTTCATCATCCCTGCGCTATCCATGACGAGGAGGGAGTAGTTCACCCTCGGGGCTGAGGGTATGTACCAGTAGCTATGTGTTTGATCTCTCTCTCTCTCATGTTCTTGATATGGTACGATCTTGATGTATCGCGAGCTTTCCTATTATAGTTGCATCTTATGATTTTTCTCCCCCTCTACTCTCTTGTAATGGATTGAGTTTTCCCTTCGAAGTTATCTTATCGGATTGAGTCTTTAAGGATTTGAGAACACTTGATGTATGTCTTGCCGTGCTTATCTGTGGTGACAATGGGATATTCACATGCTCTACTTGGTGTACGTTTTGGTGATCAACTTGCGGGTTCAATGAACTTATGCATAGGGGTTGGCACACGTTTTCGTCTTGACTCTCCGGTAGAAACTTTGGGGCACTCTTTGAAGTACTTTGTGTTGGTTTAAATAGATGAATCTGAGATTGTGTGATGCATATCGTATAATCATACCCGTGGATACTTGTGGTGACATTCGAGTATCTAGGTGACATTAGGGTTTTGGTTGATTTGTGTCTTAAGGTGTTATTCTAGTACGAACTCTATGACTCTTCGTGTTATTTTACAATGGACTCTTGAATAGATCGAGCAGAAAGAATAACTTTGAGGTGGCTTCGTACCCTACCATAATCTCCTCGTTTGTTCTCCTCTATTAGTGACTTTGAGGTGACTCTTTATTGCATGTTGAGGGATAGTTATATGATCCAATTATGTTTTTATTGTTGAGAGAACTTGCACTAGTGAAAGTATGAACCTTAGGCCTTGTTTCTACATATTGCAATACCATTTACGCTCACTTTTATTACTTGTTACCTTGTTGTTTTTATATTTTCATATTACAAAAACATATATCTACTATCCATATTGCACTTGTATCACCATCTCTTTGCCGAACTAGTGCACCAATACAATTTGCCAATGTATTGGGTGTGTTGGGGACACAAGAGACTCTTTGTTATTTGGTTGCAGGGTTGCTTGAAAGAGACCATCTTCATCCTACGCCTCCCACGGATTGATAAACCTTAGGTCATCTACTTGAGGGAAATTTGCTACTGTCCTACAAACCTCTGCACTTGGAGGCCCAACAATGTCTACAAGAAGAAGGTTGTGGATTAGACATCAGTCTACGAGAACGAATCTATGGCTATTTGAAGTTTAGGGGAAAATCTGTAAAAAAAACTACTACAACTAAGCCCTTGGCCATGTGGCATATTCCTACTGGCTGAAGAGTGTCTATTGCGTAGCTTCAATGGCAGACGACCGGCTTCTAACTAAATCGAAATGCAGCGGCTAAAAAAAACAATAAACCGATCATTTTGAAATTACCTAGACCAAAAGAAAAAAATGAGGGGACGGGGCGGTGGCTCACCGTGGGCATCGGTGACGAGTAGAGGACGGCGGGGCGGCTCGAGCCGGACGGGGCGGCGGCCGTGGTGGTCTTCGGTGTCGGCAAAGCAGACGAAGGGGACCGGCGTGTCGAGGGGGTCCGAATGGTGGCGGAGGCAGTCCTCGGCGACGACGGGGTCGAGCAAGGGCTCGCGGCGGAACTCCGGTGCTCCGGCGGGCTTGGGCGTCGGGCTTGCGGCATCTCCGATGTGACCTAGGGAAGGAAAGATGTCAAAACGATACGCGGGGTGCCGGGGATCCGAAAGACAAAGTTTGGAGGACGGGATGCACTTACCGATGACAAATTTTTTCCGGCAAACTCGACTCGGCCGGCGAGATTCTAAGTGATGAGGCGGTGGCTATGGGTGGCGACAGGGCGAGCAGATCAGCGGACAAAGGGGGACTCAGGGGTTTAAATAGGCGAGTTCAGGGGGCAACGAGGTTGCGGGGTAAGCCTCATCCCGAGGGCTCCGCCCGTAGGTTGCGGGAGTGCGCGCGGCATCTGTGCGGGCAGTGCTGGAGGTTGGAGAAGATAGGGTTGGGCCCGCATTACAGTGGCAGCAGTGGGTGGTGAGCGAGGGCGAGCGGCCGGTGCAAGGGAATTCAGGCGCGGGGTTGGCCTATGGCCAGGTGGCCCGTTGGGCCGGCTTGAGTGCCCCTGGGCCGAACGGCATTTTGGTCCAGGCGGTATGTGTGTGTGTGTGTGTTTTCTAAATTACATAAAAATATTTTGAGGTCCAAAACAACACCAAACTAATTCCTAAAAATACCAAATAAATTCTTAAAATCATTACGAATTATATAGAGCATAATGAACATTAATTCAACCTCATATAATTTTGAAAAAAATCCAATGCACTTTTTGCCAATAAAATAAAAACCAACTAAACTTGGAAAACTCCAAATAATATCCTAATAATTTTTTTCCAAATCTTTTATAATCGAGGAAGTCATATTATCCTCTCTCTTTTATTTTTCTTGAGTGGGAAAAAATATTTGAATAATTCAGATAACTCCATAGTGCAATAAATCATGGAATGAATTGATGATTCTATTTAACATCCAAATTTAATAAAAGTGGGATGTTAGAAAATTATTTGGATTATCTTCCATGCTAAGCACATTCACTACAAAAAACACTTCCGTGATTACACATGTTTGTCACAGTAGGTCATGTTTTCTGTCATGTATGTACATCCGTAACGATTTTATGACGGAATCAAGATAGTCATACTTATGTTGTCGTAGAAGTGTTCCATGACTGTAAGTCTAGTGCCCCTTAGTGATTTTGGTGTATTGAAGACTTATAGGTTAAGGGACTAATATGTTTGTGAAAGGATCGAGAAGAGGCGTCTAGAGGGGGGGTTATTAGACACTAAGTACCAAAAGTTGCAGTTTTTTAATTTCCTTAAGTTGAAGTGGAGTTTTGGCACAAGTTTAACAAACACAATACATATCAAGCAAGCATGCAAAGAGTATATGAGCAGCGGAAAGTAAAGCATGCAACTTGCAAGAATGTAAGGGGAAGGGTTTGGAGAATTCAAACGCAATTGGAGACACGGATGTTTTTGCCGTGGTTCCGATAGGTGGTGCTATCGTACATCCACGTTGATGGAGACTTCAACCCACGAAGGGTAATGGTAGCGGGAGTCCACAGAGGGCTCCACCCACGAAGGGTCCACGAAGAAGCAATCTTGTCTATTCCATCATGGCCATCGCCCATGAAGGACTTGCCTCACTAGCGGTAGATCTTCATGAAGTAGGCGATCTCCTTGCCCTTACAAACTCCGTGGTTCAACTCCACAATCTTGTCGGAGGCTCCCAAGTGACACCTAGCCAATCTAGGAGACACCACTCTCCAAGAAGTAACAAATGGTGTGTTGATGATGAACTCCTTTCTCTTGTGCTTCAAATTATAGTCTCCCCAACACTCCACTCTCTCTCACAGGATTTGGATTTGGTGGAAAGAAGATTTGAGTGGAAAGCAACTTGGGGAAGGCTAGAGATGAAGATTCATATGGTGGGAATGGAATATCTTGGCCTCAACACATGAGTAGGTAGTTCTCTCTCAGAAAATGTGTATTGGAAGTGTAGATATGTTCTGATGGCTCTCTCCATGAATGAAGAGTGGGTGGAGGGGTATATATAGCCTCCACACAAAATCTAACCGTTACACACAATTTACCAATCTCGGTGAGACCGAATTGAGAAACTCGGTCGGACCGATTTAGTAAACCTAGTGACCGTTAGGATTTTCGGTGGGACTGAGATGCAACTCGGTAGGACCGATATGGTTAGGGTTAGGGCATAATGTAATCTCGGTGAGACCGATTACACAAACTCGGTGGGACCGATTTTGGTAATAAGCTAACCAGAGAGTTGGTTAGGCAAACTCGGTGAGACCGATTGCACAACCTCGGTGGAACCGATTTTGGTAATAAGTTGACCAGAGAGTTTGCATTGTAATCTCGGTAGTACCGATTGCTCAAACTCGGTGAGACAGATTTTGGTAATGGACATACACAGAGAAATTACAATCCCATCTCGGTGGGACCAAGATCCCTATCGGTGAAACCGATTTTCCTAGGGTTTGTGGCAGAGGCTATGACATCTGAACTCGGTGGCGCCGGATAGAAAGAATCAGTGGGGCCGAGTTTGAATTTTGGTTTAGGTCATATGTGGATGTGGGAAGGTAGTTGACGGTTTTGGAGCATATCACTAAGCACTTTGATAGTATTGTCTTTTCCTATAGACTCAATGTGATCTTGGATCACTAAAATAGAAAATGTAGAGTCTTGTACTTGAAGCTTGAGCCAATCCTTTGTCCTTAGCATCTTGAAGGGGTTCCACATCCTTTAGTCCATGCCACTTAATTTGTTGAACTTGTCTGAAACATACTAGGTAAAAGTATTAGTCCAACAAGAGATATGTTGTCATTAATTATCAAAATCACCCAGGGAGCACTTGTTCTTTCATTCTCCCCCTTTTTGGTAATTGATGGCAACATACATCAAAGCTTTAGATAAAGATATAGAGAATAGCAAGTAAAGCTTTGGAAAGACATGTAACAAGCATAGGCTCCCCCTATATGTATGCAATCATGTGAATATGGAATATAGAAGCATGTGAGAGCATAACCATGACAGAGTGGGCAATGTGTTACATGTATCTTGGCTATATGCATCAGAGCAAAAGATATGAATATGCGAAATGTACCTTCATGCCCATGAGTCCTTCTTGCAAACAGTTTGTACATTAGCAAGAATTTCTCATACACATGACTATGATGCATATACTTACCTTGTGGTCTTGAGTTGGCTAGGATGAGATGAGCCTGCGTAAACAAGGTTAGATAACACAGATGCACCCACTAGCTAGAGCAAACAAAAGAAACCACAAGAGTACCAAGACTGGGCTGACATGTAGAGTGAGTACTGAGTACCACAATAGATATTGACATGTCCCCAAAGAAAAAGATATGCAATGAATTTAATACTTTTATTTCCCTTGGATGTCTTGCTCCCCCTGAATCTAGCATGGGATACTGGGAGAAGATATGGAACAGAAAATCAGAGCTAATGCAAATAAGCACATATGAACATGTCTTTCCCCCCAAGAAGACATGTGGCAACTCTCCTCTTGAACATCAAGCATCTGGGATCCTTGAAGATTGCTCTTTCCTGGAGTATTCACTCCCCATAGAGATCTCTCCCCCTAGAGATATGATTAAGCTTTGATGTGATCTCTCTCTCCCCCTTTGACATCAATTTCCAAGAAGGGTCTTCTGGAATTTGTTGTGAATGGGGTTGGTCCTTGGATCACAGTACAAAGTATTAAGGTAAATGTGATGCTTGTAGAGGACAATATTCATTGAGTGGAGCTGGATCAAGAATAAAGCAGGAATAAATGGCAAAATGTTTTTCCTGTTGTGAAATCGGTGTCACCGAGTTGTATGCTTCGGTTGCTCCGAAAATCTTCGGTTAGACCGGAGACATGAAACCGGTCGAACTGATTTCATCTTAGAAAAAAACACTTGTCACCTCAGCTCACTAGACAAGTAAGATCTCACAATGATTTGCAAGAAATTAACTGAAAGATGTGCAATGAATTGGATGCAGAAAATGCAGAACAAAAAGCAAAGAAAAGAAACTAAAAGATCTAGATGAAGTTGAAAGGGGAAACAAATATGCATGAGACAAATGCAAAAGCACAGAAAAGAACACAAGAGAACTTCATCTAGAGTTGGGAGGTGACAAAGTCACCTATGTTAGAGTATATTGACTTAGGAGTCAAGTGAGATCACTTGATCATAGGTCATACTCATCGTTTAAGCTCAAAATGGGGTTACCATTTTTCGTTTAAGCATCTTGATGTATTCACATCTTGTCAAGTTGCTTTGACTCATGACTTGGAGTAAAGCTTCTCTAAGATGGAATAACATACCTTGGATTGTGGTGTTAATCGTGATCATGTAGTTGAACTTGTGTGGGTTGCTCAAGGTTGATGTAGCTCATCAAGAGTTGGGAGCACCACTTGGAGTTTGAGTTCATCTACCTACATGGGTTAGTTTTTGCAAGGAAGAGCACTTGTGTATCCAACATGACAATCATGAAACTTAACATAGAATTTGTCAAAGGATATGTTTGAATGGTTTTGTGCTTCCTTGTCTTCAACCACCATTGTGTAGAGACTTGGTGATGTAGAGATTGCTCAAGATGTGAGAGAGTTGCAATCTCATAGAATTAGATTCATCCAAGTACCTACAAGGGTTAGATAACATGCAAGATGCAAATTTTCAAGACATAAGATCATCATCATAGGAGAAATATCAAGGATTAGTCATAAGCTCAAGTCTTGCATGTATCCAATGGAGTTCCTACTCCAAGTTTGAAGCATCAATGATGTTCAATTCACCTCTTAACCTGCAAAACACTTTCTCATCAAGTGGTTTAGTGAATATATCCGCTAATTGCTTATCGGTGCGAACATGCTTAAGGTTTATGTCACCCTTAGCAACGTGATCTCGAATGAAATGATGACGAACTTCAATATGCTTAGTTCGAGAGTGTTGCACGGGATTGTGAGCTATCTTGATAGCACTTTCATTGTCACAAAGTAATGGAACATGTTTCACATATATCCCATAATCTTTAAGAGTTTGGGTCATCCAAAGTAATTGAGCACACCATGAACCAGCGGCAATGTATTCTGCTTCGGCGGTGGATAAGGATACCGAGTTTTGTTTCTTGGAAGACCAAGACACAAGAGATATACCAAGGAATTGACAAGTACCCGAAGTGGACTTTCTATCAACCTTGTCACCGTCATAGTCCGAGTCGGAGTAGCCAACAAGATCAAAGGAAGCCCTCTTTGGATACCAAATTCCAAAATTTGGTGTATGTATTAAGTATCTCACTATCCTCTTCACGGCCTTAAGATGACATTCCTTAGGATCAGCTTGATATCGTGCACACATGCACACACTTAGCATGATATCAGGACGTGAAGCACATAGATATAATAATGAACCCATCATAGAGCGATAAACCTTTTGATCAACCGGTTCACCATCTTTGGTGAAATCAAGATGTCCACTAGTAGGCATGCGTGTAGTCATACCTTTGCATTCTTGCATATTGAACTTCTTGAATAAGTCCTTGGTGTACTTTGTTTGAGAGACAAAAGTACCCTCCTTAGTTTGCTTGATTTGCAAACCAAGAAAGAATTTGAGTTCACTCATCATAGACATCTCAAACTTCTCCGACATTAGCTTCCCAAACTTTTCACTAAAATGAGGGTTATTTGATCCAAATATAATATCATCGACATAAATTTGGCATATAAATAGTTCTCCATTAACCCTTTTAGTAAAAAGAGTAGAATCTATCTTTCCAATTTCAAAACCTTTTTCAATAAGGAACTTGGTCAAGCATTTATACCATGCTCTAGGAGCTTGTTTAAGACCATAAAGGGCTTTGTGAAGTTTGTAGACATGATTAGGTTTCTTAGGATTGACAAAGCCGAGAGGTTGCTTAACATAAACTTCCTCCTCAATTTCACCATTTAGAAAAGCAATTTTAATGTCCATTTGGTTCAAAGTGATATCATGGTGATTAGCATAAGCAAGTAAGATGCGAATGGACTCAATTCTAGCAACGGGAGCATATGTCTCACCATAGTCCATACCTTCGACTTGTGTGTACCCTTGGGCGAAGAGACATGCTTTGTTGCGAACCACTTGTCCATCTTCATCTTGTTTGTTGCAAAACACCCATTTGGTACCGATGATGTTGTGGTTGTTGTCGGGCTTCTCGACCAATGTCCACACTCGATTTCTCTCAAAGTTGTGTAGCTCTTCATGCATAGCGTTTATCCAGTCCGGATCCTCCAATGCTTCTTCAACCTTCATAGGTTCAATGCTAGAGATGAATGAGTAATGTTCACAAAAGTTAGCCAAACGAGTTTTAGAGCAAGTGATTCTCCAGGTTTGGATATCATTGTAGATTTGCTCCACGGGATGATCTTTAGCAATTCTTGCTCGAACTCATGAAAGCTTTTGCTTGGGTCTTGGTTGAACATCTTGTTCTTCTTCTTGGCCTTCTTCATTGTTAGCGTTATCGTTCTCTTATCGTGGTGGAGAAGGAGGTTGTTGACGTTCGTCTTGGTGCACTTCCTCGTTTTCTTCATCTTGGTGTGTCCCACTTGTGGATGCTTCCGTATCAACTCTCGGTTCACCTTGTCGTGAGGTAGAAGCTTCCACTTGGACGGACGAGGTACTCTCCTTCATCTCCGTTGGACGAATCTTGCCAATAGACAAGTCTTGGATTGCTTCCGAGGGATCTTTGTCTCCTACATCAATTGGCAATTGCTCTACTTGCGAGCCGTTAGATTCATCAAACTTCACATCTACCGTTTCTTCAACCTTTCGGGTGAAATTTTTGTAGACACGGTATGTGTGAGAGTTTGAGCCATAACCAAGTAGGAAACCTTCATGAGACTTAGGAGCAAATTTAGAACGACGATGCTTATCAAGAATGTAGCACTTTGAGCCGAATACTCGAAAGTATCCAACTTGGGGTTTGTTACCGGTGAGGAGCTCGTATGCCGTCTTGCCGAGTAGCTTGTGAAGAT
The DNA here is from genome assembly GCF_003073215.2 of Triticum urartu. Lineage (NCBI taxonomy): Eukaryota > Viridiplantae > Streptophyta > Magnoliopsida > Poales > Poaceae > Triticum > Triticum urartu. The sequence continues at coordinate 651,508,099 of NC_053023.1, read as the reverse complement.
ACAAGCGATTTGTTGCATGACAAGCTGTCTCAACCGCTTCCGCCCAAAAGTGTTTTGGTGTCTTGTACTCATCAAGCATCGTTCTTGCCATCTTGATAAGAGTCCGGTTCTTCCTCTCAATGACTCGATTTTGTTGAGGTGTGTACGTAGCCGAGAACTCATGTGAAATCCCTTCCTCATCAAGAAAGGCATCCACATTTGCGTTCTTGAACTCCGTTCCGTTGTCGCTCCGAACCTTCTTGATCTTCACGTCAAATTGATTTTGGGCCTTCCTAGCAAAGTTTTTGAAGATCTTTTGGACCTGTGATTTGTCATCAAGAAAGAACACCCACGTAAATCTTGAAAAATCATCAACTATGACTAGACCAAATGAGTTACCACCGAGACTCTTGTAGGCATTTGGACCAAAGAGATCCATGTGAAGTAGCTCGAGTGGTCTTCTTGTGGTCATGATGTTCTTAGCGCAATGACTTCCTCCAACTTGTTTCCCTGCTTGACAAGCACTACAATGTCTATCCTTGTCAAATATGACATCGTTAACGCCAAGGATATGATTTCCTTTAATGAGTTTGTGAAGGTTTCGCATGCCCACATGGCCTAGTCTTCTATGCCACAACCAGCCTTTAGAAGATTTATCAATTAAGCAAGTTCTAGGTTGAGCCTTTTTAGTGAAATCAACAATGTAAAGATCTCCTCTACGTATACCGGTAAAGACCATTTTATGATTATCTCTACGAAACACTTGGCAGTCTACTTCAGTAAATAGGACATTGAAACCGAAATCAGCAAGTCTAGATACTGAAAGTAAGTTGTAGCCAAGAGATTCAATGAGCATGACATTTTGTATGGAGCTATCATGTGAGATGGCCACTGTCGGTGTCAAAACCGGCGGATCTCGGGTAGGGGGTCCCGAACTGTGCGTCTAGGCGGATGGTAACAGGAGACAAGGGACACGAAGTTTTACCCAGGTTCGGGCCCTCTTGATGGAGGTAAAACCCTACGTCCTGCTTGATTAATATTGATGATATGGGTAGTACAAGAGTAGATCTACCACGAGATCAAGGAGGCTAAACCCTAGAAGCTAGCCTATGGTATGATTGTTGTATGTTGCCCTACGGACTAAAACCCTCCGGTTTATATAGACACCAAAGAGGGTTAGGGTTACACAAAGTCGGTTACAATGGTAGGAGATCTAAATATCCACATCGCCAAGCTTTCCTTCCACGCCAAGGAAAGTCCCATCTGGACACGGGACGAAGTCTTCAATCTTGCATCGTCATAGTCCAGGAGTCCGGCTGATGGTATAGTCTGGCCATCCGGACACCCCCTAATCCAGGACTCCCTAAGTAGCCCCTGAACCAGGCTTCAATGACGACGAGTCCGGCGCACAGATTGTCTTCAGAATTGCAAGGCGGGTTCCTCCTCCAAGTACATCATAAAAGATTGTAAATACTAAGGATAGTGTCCGGCTCTGCAAAATAAGTTTCCACATATTGCCATAGAGAGAATAATATTAACACAAATCTAATCTGCTGACGTATCCTGTAGCGTGACATCACACCACGGCCAAGCCATTATTCGAATCATTTTTACTTCCCCACCTCAGCGCATTTTGCGAGGCGGTTTCCTTGGCACGTCTTGTCAAAGCAGAGATCGTGTCCCCTTTATTTACGGGATTCTCATCAATACGGACGTGGGTAACCCAATCGTGCCCGTTAGCATGTTTTCTCGATTAAAGGCGAGTCCCAAACGGTTACGGGGAGGGCCCTTGGTATTCAACCTCTTATAAAGAGACCAAGACCTTACTCCTTTTTTCAATCTCAAACGAGTTCGCCCGTCGCCTCGAGTTCCAACACCCTAGGCTCTAGATTTCAGGCGCTTCGAACCTTCAACAATGTCTGGTTCCGACCTTCAAGGCCAATGGATGCCCTCCTCCGTCATGGAGGAGGACGTGCTAAAGTTGAGAGAGGCCAAGTTCTTGACCGGCAAAATTTCGCACAGGCTGCCTGCTCAAGGGCAGGCTATTCCCAGTCCCCAGCCTGGTGAGAGCGTGGTGTTCGTGTCTCACTTCCTTCGGGGGTTAGGCTTCCCAATGGATCCCTTCGTGAGGGGGCTGATGTTCTATTATGGGCTGGAATTTCACGACTTAGCTCCGGAGTCCATCCTCCATGTTTCCTCATTCATCGTCATGTGTGAAGCATTCCTCCGTGTTACTCCTCACTTCGGATTATGGCTCAAGACCTTTAAAGTAGAGCCGAAGATGATTGAGGGATGGCACGTAGAGTGCGGAGGCGCTGTTATAAGCAAGAATGCTGATGCTCCATGGCCCAAGGGCCCCTTTCAAGAGGAGCTCGGCTTATGGGAATGAGAGTGGTTCTATATCACCGCTTCCAGGGGCACCAAGTGGGTGGCGCTGCCTGCCTTTTGCTCGGGTCCCCAAAAGCAGCTAGGGTCGTGGGTCAATAAAGGCCTAGATTGGGGGCCATCCCAGGACGTGCCTTTGTTGCAGGGCCGCATCAGGGATCTCTTAGAAAGAGATCTTAGCCTGGTCAAAGTGACGCAAGTCATGCTGATCCGCTGAACACTGCCCGGCAAATGTCGCTCCCTTCGTCTGTGGGAGTTTAATCCGGAGGGACCACGAGCTCTCCAGCATTTTATGGGCGCAACGCCCACGGAGATGTATAAACTGTTCTTCGGATCACAAAAAATGTGTCCGGATTTGACCGAGGACGCAGGTTTGAGCTGCAATCGCCCAGATACTCAAGTAAGTAGCCTTGTGCCCGGACTCGCTATCCGTATATTTGTCATAAACTTGCCCCTAAAAGAGTTGTCCTTTTAAACAGGAGTGGATAGCGAAAGCAAAGCTGATCAGGTGTCCTGCTCCCCTCCCCAAGACCAGGCCGGATCCCGTGCTAGTCAGGATGTTGAAGATTGTGCCTTTGGACGAAAGTGAGGGAGGGGACAAGGAAACTACGGCCTCCTCGAAGGAGGCTGTTCGGAAGGAAGGAACCGAAAATTCCTCTCCTCAGGGGAAGAAGAGGACCGCCTCTGAAAACCCGGAGACCATGGCCTCAAAGCGGGGGGAAAAGTCCTCGTCAGAGGGTCCTACGCCGGGGGGTACCTCGGCCGAACTATGCCCTCAAGGGGAGCAGCCCTCCAGCGAGCATAAGTAGAGAAAGATTTTCTTTTTGAGAGATGAGAGAAATCCTTGCTTTATATCTAAGAAGATTAACCGAAATTTTACCTTGTAGCTCGGACCTCAGCCCTTCTCAGCAGAGCTCGTCTTCGGGGGACCTTCTTCCGGAGATGATGGAGAGCGGAACGCCTCCCCCTGCCGTACCACCTACCGAGGCGGGCGACCCTAAGGTGTCGTCGCGGAGGGTTTGTCCGAATCCGGCAGGGGCGGATGGTAGCCATATGGCCCCCCAAGGTTCTCCGCGTCCGGCCTTCGAAAGAGGCCATGGGACGAGTCCGGCACCGTCCGGTGCTCGGTCGGAGGAGCTGAAGAATCTGCTAGGGCGAGCTTCTATCTCAGAGGAGCACCATGCATTGATGGGCACGGTGATTGAAAGGATTTCGTCCACGGAAAGCGGATTGCACGAGGCCGTTAGAAGTTTACTGACAGGTTTTGAGGTACGTGATATAATGTACACTTTCTGATAGTTGCGCATAAATAAGATGCGCCCTGTGTAGATAACAGCCCCTGAGACTCTGTGTGTTGGCAAAAGTGACGGTGCGCAGAGGATCATAATCCCAGGTCTAAAATGTCTCCTTTATATGTAGATGGCGAAGTGTCCGGAATCCAGCCTGTAGGATCGAAAGTATGTCTAGAGGGGGGTGATTAGACTATTTGACCAAATAAAAACTTAACCTTTTCCCAATTTTAGTTCTTGGCAGATTTTAGCTATTGTAGGACAAGTCAAGCAATCATCACACAATTCAAGCAAGCATGCAAAGAGTATATTGGCAGCGGAAAGTAAAGCATGCAACTTGCAAGAATGTAAAGGGAAGGGTTTGGAGAATTCAAACGCAATTGGAGACATGGATGTTTTTCCCGTGGTTCGGATAGGTGGTGCTATCCTACATCCACGTTGATGGAGACTTCAACCCACGAAGGGTAACGGTTGCGCGAGTCCACGGAGGGCTCCACCCACGAAGGGTAATGGTTGCGCGAGTCCACGGAGGGCTCCACCCACGAAGGGTCCACGAAGAAGCAACCACCCACGAAGGGTCCACGAAGAAGCAACCACCCACGAAGGGTCCACGAAGAAGCAACCTTGTCTATCCCACCATGGCCATCGCCCACGAAGGACTTGCCTCACTAGCGGTAGATCTTCATGAAGTAGGCGATCTCCTTGCCCTTACAAACTCCTTGGTTCAACTCCACAATCTTGTCGGAGGCTCCCAAGTGACACCTAGCCAATCTAGGAGACACCACTCTCCAAGAAGTAACAAATGGTGTGTTGATGATGAACTCCTTGCTCTTGTGCTTCAAATGATAGTCTCCCCAACACTCAACTCTATCTCATAGGATTTGGATTTTGTGGAAAGAAGATTTGAGTGGAAAGCAACTTGGGGAAGGCTAGAGATCAAGATTCATATGGTAGGAATGGAATATCTTGGTCTCAACACATGAGTAGGTGGTTCTCTCTCAGAACATATGAGTTGGAATTGTGTATGTGTTCTGATGGCTCTCTCCATGAATGAAGAGGAGGTGGAAGGGTATATATAGCCTCCACAAAAAATCCAACCGTTACACACAGTTTTCCAATCTCGGTGGGACCGAATCAACAAACTCGGTCGGACCAAAAAGGTAAACCTAGTGACCGTTAGAGATTTTCAGTGGGACTGACATGCAACTCGGTAGGGTTTGGGCATAACGTAATCTCGGTGAGACTGATTACACAAACTCGGTGAGACCGAGTTTGGTAATAAGCTAACCAGAGAGTTGGTCAGGCAAACTCGGTGGGACCGATTTGCTCTTTCGGTGAGACTGAAAAGTTACAAAAGGGAAATAAAGAGTTTACATTGCAATCTCGGTGGGACCGATTTGCTCTTTCGGTGAGACCGAAAAGTTACGAAAGGGAAACAGAGAGTTTGCAATCCCATCTCGGTGAGACCGAGATCCCTATCGGTAGAATCGAATTGCTAGGGTTTGGCAGTGGCTTATGACAAGTGAAACTCGGTGGCGCCAGATAGAAAGAATCGGTAGGACCGAGTTTGGCTTACGGTTTAGGTCATATGTGGATATGGGAAAGTAGTTGAGGGTTTTGGAGCATATCACTAAGCACATGAAGCAAAAGGCTCATTAAGCAACACCTCATCCCTCCTTGATAGTATTGGCTTTTCCTAAAGACTCAATGTGATCTTGGATCACTAAAATATAAAATGAAGAGTCTTGAGCTTTTGAGCTTGAGCCAATCCTTTGTCCTTAGCATTTTGAGGGTTCCACTTTCACATCCATGCCATGCCAATCATTGAGCTTTCCGAGCTTTCCTGAAATAGTCATCTTGGAATAGCATTAGCTCAATGAGCTATATGTTGTTATGAATTACCAAAACCACCTAGGGATAGTTGCACTTTCACAGCCGAACTGATGAATTTGCCGAGCTAAAGCGGCAACTTGACGTGGCAGATGTCGACATCGCGCTCGTCAACAAGCGGCTTGATGAGGCACAAGGTATGTAATTCCTCAGGCAGCACCTGGTAAGAGGAGCTTTATGCCAGTATCTTACAATGTGTGTGCTTGATGCAGATGGTGCGGCCGCCGTGGAGAGTCTTCGGGCGGAACTTGCCCGAGCCAAGGAACAAGCCAGAAAAAGTGATGCGGCTGTCGAGAAGGCCCTTGAAGAGCTGAGAGCCGAACAGGCTGCTCACTGCTGAAGCAAGAAAGAGGTGGCCGAGATGGCCGTGAAGCTAAAGAGCGCTGCTGACCGTTGCAAGCTTCTTGAAAAAGAAGACCGGGCGGGACAGACGGACTTAGAGAAGGCCGTTGCCGATGCCAAGGATGCTCGCTCTGCGATGAGAGCTGCGAAGGAGGAGCTGCGTCAGGCTAGAGAGATCGCAGCTGGAAAGCCCTTTATGCCGCGGAGGAAGTTTTGTGATCCTAAGCATGCTCCGTTAGACCGGTTGTGGAGTATGGCGGACACCTATCTGGATTTGGCAGCGAGTGTTGCTGATGCGACCGAACACTTTCGAGATCAAGAAGATCGCGAAGTGGAAAAGCTTTTCTGGTCGCAGTTCCACAATCCAGAGCGCCCACTATCAATGGCCGATCGTCTAGCCGAATGGGCCGAACTGAATAGGTTGTCCGGACTCGCCATGAAGTGCGTCAGGAGTCACCTGTGGCCGGGGAGATCGGAGCCGAAGAGTTATTTCAGCTTGGTGCAGCAGTTCCTTGGTGCGGTGTCGCGTATTAATGCAATTAAGAGGTCAGCATGCATAGAGGGTGCGCGGATGGCTCTTGCCCGTGTCAAGACATACTGGGCGGAAATGGAGACCACCGCTGTTGCATCCCGAGATTCGGACAGAAGCCTTGTACCTGCCGAGCACTATTTTCAGGAAGTTCTGCAAGGCGCTCGTGTAATAGAGACGCAGTGCTCGAAGGATGTTATGCTCGAATAGCACATGCGATTGTAAAACGGTATTTTGATAAATTGTAGGAACTTTTTATACTTGTGCTTGCAAGTATTGTAACACCTCATGTGCGGCCATTTAAAATATACAAAATCTAAAAGATGGCAGTCGTCGGCTTCAGCCCCCACGCAAATAATGCGGGGGTGTTCGCAGAAGGCGCATTTTCACACTTGATCCAACGTCTTGGTCCTACAAAGGAGGTGATAGCGCAGCAAACTAGGCAATCGGACTATAATGCTTTATCACTTTCACTTAGCCATAGGAGCTTGACAGTGAGGCTACTTAGATAGCCCCTGGTGGCGACTGCGCTCGCCCGAATTCGGGGCGCGTATGTGCCTGGCCGGGAAATGGCCCTTCGTTAATGCGGAGGAATCATATAGATTCCGGTGAGTCATCGAGTGGTTGACCAGTCTCACGCTATATCATGACAGTCAGTTTTCGGCTTTCTCTATTGAGGTGCTCGCCTGGCCGAACCGGGGCACAATCGCAGTAGTTCTCCTGGTGCCACCTTAGCCGATAGAGCGGAACGTAAGGCAGCCGAACACAGGAGCCGGGCAACCCAACATTTGACCAAAGACATGATTCGGAGCTGATGCATATAAGGCCAAACTCGCGACGCCGAACACTCCCTAAGGTATTCGGTCTTTATGAGGGCGGGCGAGACAACGCCCTTAGGTATAAGCCCCTAGTGTCCAAGTACGCGCAGAAATTCTGACATGGCCACATGCCAAGACGCCAGCCTCCTCCTTGGTTATACCATAGAAAACCAGGGGATGTGTATCAACAAGAGATAGTAAAAAAGGTTTACACAGGGTCTTAATATGAAAAGAATCGTTGGATCGGGTCCCTGCTACACGTCTGCGCCTGTGTATCCGTTGTGCCGTATCCTGGACGGGCGCAGCACGATATTCATCTGTAAAAGAGAGGAACTAAGTTGAAAAAAGGTCGTGCCGAACAGAAGATATACTAAATAAACAAAGTATAAATTGAAATGGGTAAAATTGAGCATGATTGTCTCTTATTTTATATCTGTGGAGCCCCTAGAGCTGGGGTATACAGCTATTAAGCCTTTATCAATGATATTTTTCTGCCGGACTCGTCTAGCCATGTCCGTGGTCTTAATGACCTGTTTAGATGTTTTGGCTGGTGAAGCCGTTTTATTGTGGGGCTGTTAAGGAGGCCGCACAATCTTTTGTGCGGGGGGGGGGGGCGCACTCCATGTTTCCCCTTTAATGAGATGATGCCTCGTGGACCGGGCATCTTAAGCGTGAGAGATGCGTAATGCGGTATTGCGTTAAAGCGGGCGAAAGCTTCGCGTCCCAGCAGTGCTTGATAGCGACTTGAGAATGGGACAATGTGGAAAGTTAGCTTTTCGCGGCGGAAGTTATCGGTGGAACCGAATATAACTTCAAGCCGGAGAAAACCCATGCAATGGGTATCCGGACCAGGCGTTACCCCATGAAAGGAGGTTTTGCTGTGGCAAATTCTTGTTGGGTCTATCCCCATGTGGCGGATTGTGTCCTGATATATCAGGTTTAGACCACTGCCGCCGTCCATCAGGACATTTGTAAACTGGAGTCCGCCAATTATTGGATCGAGTACCAAGGCAGTCCAGCCTGCGTTCCTGATACGTCTAGAATAATCCAGATGATCGAAGATGATTGGTTTTGACAACCAGTGGCGAGATTCCTTTGGGACAGGCCGCATGGCGCATACCTTTATGGGTGCCGCACGTTTTGTTATGTGAAGTAAGTTTACTGTTTTCACTTCTTGTGGAAAATTCTTTTGTTTCCTCGTGCTCTGCTTTTGGGGTTCGTCGTCATCTTCGCTTGGTGTGTTGAGCCCCTTGTGTTCGGCGTTGAGTCTTCCGGATTGTTTGAAGACCCAACAATCTCTGTGGGTATGGTTAGCAGGCTTCCCGGGAGTACTGTGTATTTGACATATCCTGTCCAAGATTTTGTTTAGGTTGGATAGCTCGTCCCTGTTATCCTGGAGGGGCGGCTTTTTCTGACTCTGCCGTGAGCTTTTGAATCCGGCGTTGACTGTCGTGCTCTTCGGACTGTTTTCCTTAGTCCGGCGACGATCCTTATTGCGTCGCGGTTTTCCGTTTCCATCCCTAGTTTCGGATGTACTTGGGTCGCTGGTGCTACATCTTGCCAACCAGCTGTCCTCTCCTGTGCAAAAGCGGGTCATGAGGCTTGTTAATGCGGCCATTGTTCTTGGCTTTTCTTGGCCGAGGTGTCTGGCGATCCATTCGTCTCGAACGTTATGCCTAAAAGCTGCTAAAGCTTCGGTGTCCGGACAGTCGACTATCTGATTCTTTTTAGAAAGAAATATGTTCCAGAATTGCCGAGCTGACTCTCTGGGCTGTTGAGTTATGTGACTGAGATCGTCTGCATCCGGAGGGCGGACATAGGTCCCTTGAAAATTTTCTCGGAAAGCGCCCTCGAGCTCTTCCCAACTTCCAATTGTGTTTTCAGGAAGGCTTTTAAGCCAATGCCGGGCTGGCCCTTTAAGCTTGAGGGGTAAGTATTTTATGGCGTGGAGGTCATCTCCTCTAGCCATATGTATGTGGAGGATATAATCCTCGATCCAGACTCCAGGGTCTGTTGTTCCGTCGTATGCCTCTATGTTTACGGGTTTGAATCCTGCTGGAAATTTATAATCCAGGACCTCATCGGTGAAACATAGGGGGTGTGTGGCACCCCTGTATTTGGGTGTGCCGTGATGTTCGGATACTGGTTTTGTTGCATTGCTTACGAGAGCTTGCTTTCTTGGCCCATAAATAGACCTGGCTAGGCCATCTTTTTTGATGCGAATCCTTCAGTGGGTCGCATGCCGGCTTGAGTGCGGCGCCGCTTGCCGCTTTATGCTGGCCATGGGGTCGTCTATCCGACCGGGTGGCTTTCTTACTTTTTGAATGCGAGGGCTCTAAGGCCTCTTCGTCGAATTCAGGCAGTAGCTTTCGCTTCGGATAGCTTTTAGTGTGGCGACTGCCGCCGTATTTGTCTGCGGTATTGATTACTTTGCTCCATCTAATTCTGAGTGCATCTTCCGCAGTTTTTAGCTTCCGCTTCTGCTTTTTCAGGTTGCGTGCGGTTGTAACGAGCCTTTTGTGGAGGTTCTTCTGCTCCGTGGGCTTATCCGGCGTAAGGTCGTCTGAAATGCCGTTTTTGCTGGGGACGGGTTGTTCGGTTTCTTTATCCGAGTTGCCCTGATCGAACGGTTGCTCTAAGGCATGCTCATTGTCTGCCGGCTCATCCTGCTCTATGGCTGGGTCTGTATCGAGGCGGGGCCTGGAGCGGCGTTTACGCCGCCGCTTTGATTGCTTTTCGAGAGATCGATCCCTCGTTGCATCCCCGTGTTCCTCGTTGTCACTTCCTTTAGGTGTATCCACCATGTACACATCATGAGATGAGGTGGCTGTCCAATGCCCTATAGGTGTTGGTTCATATGCGTCTCCTGCATCGTCATCCATACCGTAGATGTCTACCAAATGGGTGGTGGGTGGGCTTTGAATATCTTCATCGTCCGTATCCCAACCTAGCTGACCGTAGTCCGGCCAAGGCTCTCCTGATAAAGTGAGAGACTTTAGTGATTTCAGAATGTCGCCGAAGGGCGAGTGCTGAATGATGTCCGCGGCGGTGAACTCCATGATCGGCGCCCAATCAGATTCGGTCGGCAAGCGCGCGGAGGGCTCGAAGTCCGGAGAGGAATCCGGCCCCTCGGAGTTACGGGCCTTGCGGAGTGTGGGGCTGATGTTCGGCTCGATCGCCTTTGAGATTGCAGCCCCCGAGGCGGCGTCCAACCACTCATCCTCGATCGGCGCGGTAGGCTCTGAATTAAGAGTCGGAAACGATGCGTGTGCGGCCCCAGGGCACTGTTTAGCGGCAGAGCTAGATCATGCCCATCGTGACAGTGCGGCGCGCTCGGCTGTGGCTCGAAACCATCGAAGATCAAGTCCCCGCGGACGTCAGCCGTGTAGTTTAAACTTCCAAACCTGACCTGGTGGCCAAGGCATAGCTTTCGATCTGTTCCAGATGGCCAAGTGAATTGGCCCGCAGTGCGAAGCCGCCGAAGACGAAGATCTGTCCGGGGAGAAAAGTCTCACCCTGGACTGCATCGTTGTTGATGATCGAAGGAGCCATCGGGCCTAAAAGCCACGGCACAGAGGAACTCTCAATGAAAGCACCAATGTCGGTGTCAAAACCGGCGGATCTCGGGTAGGGGGTCCCGGTGCGTCTAGGCGGATGGTAACAGGAGGCAGGGGACACGAAGTTTTACCCAGGTTCGGGCCCTCTTGATGGAGGTAAAACCCTACGTCCTGCTTGATTAATATTGATGATATGGGTAGTACAAGAGTAGATCTACCACGAGATCAAGAGGCTAAACCCTAGAAGCTAGCCTATGGTATGATTGTTGTATGTTGTCCTACGGACTAAAACCCTCCGGTTTATATAGACACCGAAGAGGGTTAGGGTTACACCAAAGTCGGTTACAATGGTAGGAGATCTAAATATCCGCATCGCCAAGCTTGCCTTCCATGCCAAGGAAAGTCCCATCCGGACACGAGACGAAGTCTTCAATCTTGCATCTTCATAGTCCAGGAGTCCGGCTGATGGTATAGTACGGCCATCCGGACACCCCCTAATCCAGGACTCCCTCGGTCACGTTACCAAGGCCAACCACCTTACCCTTTGAATTGTCACCAAAAGTGACATACTTTCGAGGGCTGTCGTTTCCAGCAAGATCATGGAACATGTCTTTATCTCCGGTCATATGATCAGTACATCCACTATCAAGAACCCATTCCTTTCCTCCAGCCATGTAGCCGTGAAGATTTGCCATAAGACCAAAGTGTCTCATCGCATCATCGAGATCATAGTCACTATCATCATCCTCATCATAGTATCCATGTTCAACATCATTTTGTGATTGATCAATTCCTAGAGAGGGTAATTCATTAGACAAATGATCATCACAATGGTCACCTTTATGAATCCTAATAGCTTCGGATATGATATCGCTAATGATCCCAATATTTCCTATGGCATGCATGGGATTGGTAAGCTCAAATAGATAATCACCAAAGCTAGGATCGAGTTCATCTTACTCAAAGCAATAGATTTATGGAGAATTTCGTCTAAATTTTTCAAGGAATAATCCGAAAATCGTTCCTCAAGAAATTTCCATATAGTATAGGCACAATCAAGAGTAGGCAAACTAGCAATCAAATTTTTGGGCAATCCTCTTATGATAAGATTGATGGTTCTAAGATTGTGAACCATGTCAAGATCCTCTTCGGGTGTAGGATGCAAGGGATCAATATGAGGTGCAGAAGGGTTAGCAATGTACTTGTTCAAGTGATATTCATTGAAAATCTCAAGCATTTCATTTTTCCACTCATGAAAATATTCTCCATCAAGAATGGGCACTCTATGTCTAAGACTCCCCAAAGTAGACACATCCATATTCCTCCAAAGGTGTTTAAACTAAGGCAATGGAGACCAAAGCTCTGATACCAATTGAAAGGATCGAGAAGAGGTGTCTAGAGGGGGGTGATTAGACACTATGTACCAAAAGTTGCAGTTTTTTAATTTCCTTAAGTTGAAGTGGAGTTCTGGCACAAGTTCAACAAACACAATACATATCAGGCAAGCATGCAAAGAGTATATGAGCAGCGGAAAGTAAAGCATGCAACTTGCAAGAATATAAGGGGAAGGGTTTGGAGAATTCAAATGCAATTGGAGACACGGATGTTTTTGTCGTGGTTCCGATAGGTGGTGCTATCGTACATCCACATTGATGAAAACATCAACCCACGAAGGGTAACGGTTGCGCGAGTCCACAGAGGGCTCCACCCACGAAGGGTCCATGAAGAAGCAACCTTGTCTATTCCATCATGGCCATCGCCCACGAAGGACTTGCCTCACTAGCGGTAGATCTTCACGAAGTAGGCAATCTCCTTGCCCTTACAAACTCCTTGGTTCAACTCCACAATCTTGTCGGAGGCTCCCAAGTGACACCTAGCCAATCTAGGAGACACCACTCTCCAAGAAGTAACAAATGGTGTGTTGATGATGAACTCCTTTCTCTTGTGCTTCAAATGATAGTCTCCCCAACACTCAACTCTCTCTCACAGGATTTCGATTTGGTGGAAAGAATATTTGAGTGGAAAGCAAATTGGGGAAGGCTAGAGATCAAGATTCATATGGTGGGAATGGAATATCTTGGCCTCGGCACATGAGTAGGTGGTTCTCTCTCAGAAAATGTGTATTGGAAGTGTAGATATGTTCTGATGGCTCTCTCCACGAATGAAGAGTGGGTGGAGGGGTATATATAGCCTCCACACAAAATCTAACCGTTACACACAATTTACCAATCTTGGTGAGACCGAATTGAGAAACTCGGTCGGACCGATTTAGTAAACCTAGTGACCGTTAGGATTTTCGGTGGGACTGAGATGCAACTCAGTAGGACCGATATGGTTAGGGTTAGGGCATAACGTAATCTCGGTGAGACCGATTAAACAAACTCGGTGGGACCGATTTTGGTAATAAGCTAACCAGAGAGTTGGTTAGGCAAACTCGGTGAGATCGATTACACAACCTCGGTGGAACTGATTTTGGTAATAAGCTGACCAGAGAGTTTGCATTGTAATCTCGGTAGTACCGATTGCTCAAACTCGGTGAGACCGATTTTGGTAATGGACATACACAGAGAAATTACAATCCCATCTCCGTGGGACCAAGATCCCTATCGGTGAAACCGATTTGCCTAGGGTTTGTGGCAGTGGCTATGACATCTGAACTCGGTGGCGCCGGATAGAAAGAATCGGTGGGGCCGAGTTTGACTTTTGGTTTAGGTCATATGTGGATGTGGGAAGGTAGTTGAGGGTTTTGGAGCATATCACTAAGCACTTTGAGCAAGCAAGCCATTAAGCAACACCTCATCTCCTCTTGATAGTATTGGCTTTTCCTATAGACTCAATGTGATCTTGGATCACTAAAATAGAAAATGTAGAGTCTTGTACTTGAAGCTTGAGCCAATCGTTTGTCCTTAGCATCTTGAAGGGGTTCCACATCCTTTAGTCCATGCCACTTAATTTATTAAACTTGTCTGAAACATACTAGGTAAAAGTATTAGTCCAACAAGAGATATGTTGTCATTAATTATCAAAATCACCCAGGGAGCACTTGTGCTTTCAGTTTGTGAGTGTACACAGGTTCTATAAGTCAATGAGGAGTTTGATATTTACAGTAAAAGTCGACCCCTAAAAATGAATGTCTTCGGCTGAAGACTTTGGTTCTCTTGAAGATTTTGAAAGTGAAGAAATTGGTGTGACCATGAAGACTTGGATATTCATGCGAGGACTATGAAGCGTGAAGACTTTTGTTTTCGTAGTTTCATTTTTCTTCTTCTTGAATCATAGGAAACACTTGTAATGCCCTCGATGCGGCTATATCTCCCACGTGTCGAGGCACTACTTAGAGGCATAACCGCATTGAAAGCAATGTCGTAAGTAAGGTAATCTTCACAACATCGCATGTAATATAAATAATAAAGGGGAGATATGGCCACATCGAGGGTGTTACAAGTTGGTATCAGAGCCAGGTTGGGTGGGTGGGAAGATCCACTGCCACCTTTGCTCTTCTGATACGCTGACGGAACGGAGGAGGAGGAAGCCAATACTTCACTGCTTGGCCACTTGAGTAGAGGAAGACGGAGTAGCATCTCGGACTCGCTTCTTGGAAGCATCACACCTCAGTTGAGCAGCCTCTTGCTTCAGTGCCATGTTGTAGAACTCATCATACCTCAAGGGCTCAAAGAGAACAAGAGGTAGCTGGATTTCTTCTCTGAGACCACCCCTGAACTGATATATCATGCTCTTCTCATCAAGTACGTCCTTCTTGGCAAAGCGGGCGAGCTTCTGGAACAACTTGTTGTAGTCATAGACAGACAAAGAGCCTTGCTTCAGGTTGCGGAATTCCTCACGCTTGCTTTCCACCACGCTCTGAGGGATATGGTGAGCTCTGAAATCTTGATGGAATTCATCCCAGGTAATCACACGTCCACCTCTGGAATCCTTGTACTGCTGGAACCATTCTGCAGCTTGGTCTTTGAGTTGGAAGGAAGCGAACTTGACAAAGTCCTCAGGTCTGACGTTACTGCACTCGAAATGCTTGCACAGATCCACAAGCTAATCGTCAGCATCAGTTGCCTCAACACAATTGCTGAAAGTCTTTGGCCCGTTAGCAAGGAACTGGTTGAGTGTAGCAAAGTGATTCTGATTGTTGCCTTGATTGCCTCGATTCGCTTGATTGCACTCTTGAAGAATTTGCATGATCAACTGCGTGTTTGCATTGGTTGCGGCCATCACAGCTTGCAATGCCTCCGGAGGAGGGGGAGGTGGTGGCGGATCTTGATTCTGATTCTGATTGGTGCTTTTAGCGGGAGCCATCCTGAAGAGGTTGACCACCGGAGGAGGACGAAGCGCCGGAATGCAAAACGGACAACGGGGAAAATGCTCGAATGCATGAGATGAACACGTATGCAAATGCAATGCACATGATGACATGATATGAGATGCATGACAATGATAACAACACACGGAGACAAAGACCCGAACCCGAGAAAATAAAATAACTTAACGCCGGAAACGACAAGAGTTGGAATACATATTGGGTAAATCATATCCGGGGTGTTACAGCACCGTACTGTTAAAGGGGGTCGAGGTAATACTAAGGAAACTGATTTCCATGTGATGCTCATCTCAAAATCCTACACATACCAAATCCTTCAAGTGAAGCCATTGGAAATCTCATATCAGTTCAGTCAATTTCTTCAGTGACAGACACGAAGATCTTCTGGTCTCTGAGGAATTTGTTCTTACTGAGGAGTTAGGAATTCGCCAATGCGAATTGCCTACACAGTGAGGAACATGATAGCCCTGAGGATTTCAAACCTCAAATCCGGCCGTTGATGTGCCATGCGCCAGCTGTCCAAAATATCCTACCACCTAACGGTCACATCATTGAAGGGCATTTATGTCTTATCATGCCGGGATGCTCCCTAGGCTATAAATAGCCGCCCCCTACAACCACTAGCTGGTTGGCTGCTCTAAGAGACACTGACACTTGTCATTTGATAGCATCCCATCCTCCGAGGACTTTGAGCGAAAATCATCAAGTGAGGAAAACCCAAATCCCAAACCCAAACCTACAAACCCAAAGTGATTGAGCATCACTAAAGAGATTGTTCTTGTGTGGAACCGACGCTTGTCACCTTTAAGGACTGTGTATCCTCTAGACGGTTAGGCTTCATGGTCTGAGCATCCAAGAGGAGTTGTGGATTGCCGAGTGACCTAGTCTCTGAAGGTTTGGAAGTCACCTATGAAGACTTACCACTACTGTTGGGCGAGGTCTATGTGATCTTAGCTCAAGGAGATTACGGTGAGGATTGTGTGTCCTCGAGTTTAAATACTCAGCTGCTCCAACCAGACGTACAACTGTCACAACAGTTGGAACTGGTCTACCAAAATCATTATCTTCACCAAGCCTACTGGTTCTATTTCCTCAACCCCTTCATTTCCTCAGTTATGTGTTGATGAACCTGATCATTATTGTTTGAAGACTTTGACTGAAGACTTCCTCTAATTCCTCAATCCTATTTCTTCAGTCAGTTTGTCTTCGTCCTGCTTATCCTGTGTTTACACTTTTTGTACTCTGTGTTTGTCTTTCATTTCATAATGATGACAATGTTGTTGCTCTGTTATGCTTATACCTGAGTACTTATTCCGCTGCAAGTATTTCTTAGTGAAGAATTCATAAAAATCGCCTATTCACCCCCCCTAGTCGACGTAACGCACTTTCAATGACCATACTCAAATTATCATCACAGAAGTGTTCACTTTCATGACGATAAATGGTGCGTCATGAAAGTGTTTTCGTCAAGCGTAACCGACACATGGCATCCATCATAATGGGTCATCGTTAAGCTGTGTAGGTTTGGATATGATATCCTATTAATAGCTCGGACCAATGGGGATTTTCCACGTGTAAAATTATCATTGGCCGAAGGAACCATGTGTCAGCTAGTTGTCACGGCAGGTGTCATTCATCCAATGGACGAGACGGGACTACAAAAAATGATACCTAGCATGGCCCAAAAGTAGCCCATTTAGGTTAAAAAGGCCGGCCCAGTCAAAGGCCCACAAGATTTACTTAGGTACCAGTGGGCTGGCCCACTAATAGCCTGCTTAAACATGGGCCATTTACGACCCACCGCTAGATCAGGCCCATTAATTGTTCGCTTGGTCTTTGGGCCCATTACGGACCACTGAGTTTTAGGCCTGTTAGGGGATCAATAAAGAAATGGGCCCATTTCAGCTAGGTGTGTCTTTTGACCTGGTAATGGCCCGTTCTGCACATGGGCCATATATGGTCCGACTAGACATTCGGCCCATGAACGGCTCGTGATATCAGTGGCAGCATTTCAGCTCAACCTAACTTTGGGCATGTTAAATGCCTGTTGTACAATTCGTCTCGTTGGTGCCTGATCTAAGCTTTTGGCCTATTAAAGGCCCATGATATATGTTTCGGCCTGATAACGACCCGTCATGTGGAAAAAGAGGCGTTTATTAGAGCATCTCTAGCAGGCGCGGGAAAGCCCGGCGCTAAAGGAAACCGCGCACGCACGAAAAAGCGTCAACGCGCATGGCCATTTTAGCGTGCGGCATCGAGCGCGCTCTAGAAAAACTCGCACGCAGGCGCCCACCAACCACCATCTCTGTTGCCTCTCTCTCCCTTCTTCCTTGCCTCTGTTGGTGCCTCGCCGATGTTGCGCCCTTTCTTCCTCGCATCCAGCGCCCCACCGCCGCCTCCAGCACCTTCTCCCCCGCCACCGCCATGCCGCCACGCACCCGGAGCAGCTCTGGCTACTGCGGCGTCTGCACCTGACCCTCCGGCGTGTATTACATTGACATCCACTTCGGTGATACATGCCTCGGCCTTGGGATGTTCAAGACCACCCACAAGGCCGCCCACGTGTACGACGCGGTGACATGGCGCCTCGGGAGGCCACAGTCGCAGATGAATTTAACGGACGAACGGGCGCGCTAGCAGGCGCAAGACCTCGCGCCTCCGTCGCGGCTAATCACCGCGGAAGACCGCCACATCCAGCAGAGGCGGGAACGCCGCCTCCTCATCACCGAGGCGGATGAGCACGCCATGGCGGCATGGCGCGATCGCTTCCCGGAGGATGTCACCGTTGGGAACGAGTTCTATGTGTAGAGGAGGGCACAGCGAGCCGCGAATCAGGTGGACAGGCATGAGCGGAAGGCATTGGCAGAAGCCCACTGCGAACTGGCATCTGCGTCGACCAGGGACGACAATGATCCTTGATGGGAAGACGTGTTTGTGTCGTCGGACTATAGCACCGAGGAGGACGAGGAGTAGTTTTATCTAGTTTGTCGTCGATGCGTTTTATCAACTATATTTTCATCATACTATCGTTTTCATTTGTATCGTATGGACTACATGGCGTGTTGGGCTTGCACTATGCTATGAGTTTATATCTATGTGCTATTTCCCATTTTTCGTATCTATTGCATCGTAGTACCGGCCGCTCGTGTGCTGGATTTGCAGCGCCTACTCGAGCTATGGCGGCGCATCATATTTTACCGTGTCTGTTGAAGCAAATGCCCTCCCGCGCGTAAAAATGCTATTTCGGCGCTTATAATTATTTTAGCGCGCCGCACAACACCACGCATGTTGGAGATGCTCTTACCACTCCACCAGCCAACCACTACCTCCATTGAGACACGTTTTTTTGCTCGGGCCTGTGCATTTGACGTCCTAGAAAATAGGTCGCATTCACATGAATGTGGTGACTAGTGTGGTACGTCGGACTGGCTCGCAACGGTGACCGAGACGACTGTCGTGGGAATGATTTCGACAATAATAAGGTCTAGGGTAAAGGAGCATGATCTATCAAGATGCATATGGGTGACATAGTTGTTTTAGTGAGTTCGGGGCTCTCGCGGTGGAGATAACAGCCCTACGTCTCGTGCTCGGGAGAGGCTTTGTTTTATCTGAGTATGTATCCGGAGATTACAATGTGAGATAAAGAGGGAGAGGAATGGATCCCCATGCCTGAGCTAAGTCCTGAGACTAATGGCGAGAGAGAGCCAGGGGAGTAATGAGAGAAGAAAAAGGCCCCCATGTCTAGTGGTGGGGGTGGCTTATATAGAGTGCGCCACCTCCCCACCTCCTATGTTACAAAGTGGGGCGTTAATGCCATGACTTAGCCTACTACTAAGATGATGCTTCGAGTGCCTTGTCGGCTGTTGGTCTTCGCATATCCGAGTGAGATCAGGTGTTCCAAGTGGAATGAGTTTGTCGAGTGGAGTGCTATGCTCCTAGTGGTTGTTGCCGTCTGAGTGACTTGATGGTCTTCCAAGTGGATGTTTTGTCGATTGTTTGAGTGATGTTGTGGGCCCATCTGATATGTGTACCCCGTGCTTTCTGATCTTTGACCATTCATGGGCCTACCTGTTATGTATGTCCCCAACATTAGCCCCCGAATCAGTTGTGATTTTGCAGAACGAGTTTGTGAAAGACACAATTTGGCCCAAGTGATTACGGAAATACTCGGTTCCCATCATCGTGCTTTCATACAACCAAGGTTTGAACAAAATCTCAATTGCTTCTGGCACTATGCTTCCCGATTGATCTGGGATAAGTACCCACGAGGAGTAACTTGGTGACATTGGTTCATCTCTCGGAAGAGGTTAACTCATGATCAGAGTACGGGTGTCTCATTAAATCCAGGCAACAAGATTGACGCATGGACTATTCTCTCGGAGAGATGCCATTCTTATCCCGGGGGAACGCCAATACGAGTCGGTTCTAGATCCAAACTTATGAGTTTCACGTTTTGAGTCTTAGAAGATGGCTCAAAACAGGTCCACGGAGGAGCGTTAAACTCACCTTATAGCAATTTTTTGGTGGTCTACGGGAGCCTTAGAACTTGTTTGTTTATTGTTCGTCACTCGGAGTAGTCAGGCCATACCGAGTGGAGATTACTCCAGTGGGGGCATGCTAAGTGCACCCACTGGGTGTAGTCCCCGAGACCGCTGTAGACTGCGGGCAGTCGGTGGGGGTCTGAGAGAATTAAAAATCTTCTTAGCTGGTACTGATTGAACTTGTTCCTCTCCGACTCGGCGGTCGACTAGTACTTGAGGATCTGGTATTGGTCTAGCTTGTTCCTCCTTGACTCGGAAGTCGAGCAGTACTTGAGTAATCGGGAGCTGGTCTTGCCCGAGCAAAATGTTTCTTTCTAAGTTCTCTTCCAGTGGGGGAACGTTGAGTGCACCCACTGGGTCTAGTCCCCGAGAGTCTGTTGGACTAGATGAGTCTGGCAGAGGGTTTAAGTCTCCTGGTAAACCTCCATGCGGTCGGCACGGTAAATATTTTTTAGTCTGAAATTGAGTCAATCGGATGGACTTTCAAGCGCTTGGCATGGTATATAAGCTCTGCTTGGAGCTGAGTCAGTCGGACTGATCTTCGTGCACTTGGCACGGTAAACAAATTCAACTTGGAACTGTATCAATCAAGTGAATCTTTGTGACTCGGTACGATGAATGAATTTTGCCTTGAAACTGTCGTGGGAATGAGTCTGACAGTAGAAAATAGCTAGACACTCAAGGGAGTAAACGTTTGTAAGAGTACATTGTATCTGTAGAGGAGCTTCGTTCTCACCCTTTTGCATGAAAGGGGTATTTGTTCAAGTGGACGTGCTTCCCGACTTACCGGGGTATGTTGACTGCAAGGAAGAACTTGGTGGCACTCGTATGTCTCCTGGGGGAGATAGACTAGTGGTCCGATGTGGACGTGCCAAGAAACCCGAGTGGCGATGCTAGTGTGTCGGCTGACTCTCCGGAGAGAGGTCACTCATTATCCCGGGGGAACACTAGCACATGGCATCTCTAAGTCCAAGTTTGTGAAACTGACGCCTTGGAGCCTAGAATAAGGGTAAGTGTATCCGTAGAGGAGCGTTGTTTTCACCCTTTTGCAGCCCTGAAGATGACTCCACGTAATTATTTGGGTGATCGTCCAAGTGGACGGTGCTACCCATATAGATCTTCGGTGGACCGAGCATGTATGGTCAGAAAAATATTCTTGATGTGATCAACAGGTTCATCAAATGGTCATAACCCCTGAGGGCAGCATCGTGCCCAGCCCCCGAGTGATGCTCGAAAGAGGTAAGATTGCTACAGAGTGCGATATGAGGTTTGATCATATGAGTAACTTAGTCGTTCTCGTGTTGGGGTGTAGTTGTGGATACATGTCCAACTGATGGTGACACCCGGGGTGGACGAGGGGCGAGGATGTGTACAATCGAGTGACGACGCGTGAGGCAGCCGAGTGGTGAAGACGTGCCCAACTGAGTGGCGACTCGTGGGGAGGCCGAGTGGTGAATACGTGCACAACCGAGTGGCGACGCGTGGGCGGCCGAGTGCTGAAGACGTGCACAACCGAGTGGCGATGCGCGGGGCGGGCGAGTGGTGAAGACGTGCACTGAGAGGCGACATGCGGGCGGCCTAGTGGTGAAGACGTGCACTACCAAGTGGTGACGCACGGGGCGGCCGAGTGGTTAAGACGTGCACAACCGAGTGGCGACGCGCGGGGCGGCCGAGTGATGATGTGCGAGGTGGCTGAGTGAAGGACTACGTGTCCACCCAAGTGGCAACACATGGTCCTCGTAGGAGTTAGCCAGATGCTTTCAAAGCCGATGCAGTGACGAGGTCGGTGTAGCATGGTTGCGGTGCAACAAGACCAGCGCGACAACTGAGTCTGAGTAGGAATGAAGATGGCATGCAGAGCATCACTGATCATGTAACTAGTTGAAGTAGCGGATCTGACTGCACTCGTTGAAGTGAAGGATCCAACTGGTGATGAAGTACTCGACCACTCAGGAGAATGCGATTCTGAATGAGCTGCAGCCCCAGAGTACGGGGTAGCCCCCGAGCGTACTACAGACTTTCAGGATGCAATTGTCGGAATATGAGAAATATAGTTTTGAATGGATAAATTGTAATTCACCGAGTCTGACTCGGGTAAAGGTGAGGAGGAGCTCCCGAGTGATGCTCGAAAGAGGCAAACTCGCAAAGGAGTGAAGTGTGCAGTTTGATTACAAAAGTGACTTATCTGTCTCATGCTCAACGAGACGATGAGGCCTATGTCGTTGACACGATGAAGAGGACTCCATGGAGGGTTCGCCAGATGTGCTTGAAATCAACAGAGTGGCAAGGTCGGTATTGCGGTGTGCTAGGACCGGTCGGTAACCGAGTCCGAGTAGCGATGAAGTTGGCGCATAGAGCCGTCGAGTGATCGTGTAACTTGTGTAAGAAAAATAGCACAAGCCAACGTAATAATTTCTCGAGAAAATTTGATGCATGCTGAAATGATTTGTGTAAATAACATCCATAGACACCCGCTGGGTGTGCAAGGGGTTTGCTGGTTTATAACTAGCAAGAGTCCAAAAGAGTGAAGTATCTGATCGAACTTGGTGAAGTGAAGGATCCAGCCAGAGATGTTGGAGTGTTGGCTCAAATAAAATGGAAGTGCAGTGTTTCGACTGAGTTGCAGCCCCCGAGGACCGATGCAAACTTGAAAATGAAGAACACATGGTGCTCGTGAATGACGTATGGTAAAAATGGAAGTTGGACTTGGGAGTCAAATAACAAATACTAACCAAGCATGTGAAAATAAGCAACCGAGCGTAGAGGTACACTTGGTGGCGTTGCCTCTGAGTGAACATGATGTGTGTATTACAGTATACTCGGGAACACGGAAATAACATAATGTAGTGCATGTAGAATGACCTAGCTGTTTGAAGGTGCGCGAGTGGCTGAGTGGTGAAGATGTGTTCAACTGATGGCGATGCGCGGGGCAGCTGATTGATGTAGATGTGTCTCACCGAGTGGCGACGCGCGGGGCACTGAGTGGTGATGAGGTGACCAACCAAGGGGCGACGCGCGGGGCGGCCGAGTGGTGACGAGGTGACCAACCGAGTGGCGACACACGGGGCGGCCGAGTGGTGATGAGGTGACCAACCTAGTGGCGACGCGCGGGACGGCCTCGTGGTGACGAGGTGACCAACTGAGTGGCGACACGCGGGGCGGCCAAGTGGCGATGAGGTGACCAACCGAGTGGGGACGCGCGGGGCGGCCGAGTGGTGATGAGGTGACCAACCGAGTGGGGATGCGCGGGGCGGCCGAGTGGTGATGAGGTGACCAACCGAATGGCGACGCGCGGGACGGCCGAATGGTAATGAGGTGACCAACCGAGTGGCGACGCGCGGGGCGGCCGAGTGGTGATGAGGTCACCAACCGAGTGGCGACGCGTGGGGCGGCCGAATGAAGATGAGGTGACCAACCGAATGGCGACGCGCGGGGCGGCTTGAATGGTGATGAGATGACCAACTTGAGTGGCCACGCCCCTTCTGTTGCAGCCTTGCACACAGAGGCGATGGTCGTTGCTGCTGCGCGCCTCCACTGTAGGCCCAACGCGCTCGATGAAACCGTAGGCGAATTTCTGAAGTGCCCCTCTGACCGCGGTCGCCATGGTTATTATTAGGATTCGTCGAGCAAGCAGGATAGCTGTCGGAGTGAACAATCCGTCCGAGCGCAAGATTTTTTCGAGTGAACCAGCGAACTGCTCAATCAGACGCGTCTCCATGGCGTGAAGGCTGCCTTCGATCAGTTGACTGGGCGGAGGAGTCTCGCACTGCGGCTGCTGCGGCTCGCTGCTCGAGGTCATGAAGAAGACGTTACCAGGCATTGATGGAGTTGCCCACGTCCAGAATCTGCATGCTATAACTCTTGCCAAATTGATGAAATGGCAGTTTCCTTCTCTTGGCCATGCACTAATTGACATTGATTTGGCAATCAAGAAAATTTCCTTTCTTCTCCTTTTGTTATTCCTTCTTTTGGCCATGCACTAAGGACATTGATTCGTCAATCAAAGCAATTTCCTTTCTCCTCCTTCCGTTCTCAATCTTGCATGCAAGTGGGATATGCATGAGCCTGAATGCGTGACGAACGCAAACCCAGCCGCAGAGCCATTGACACCGACTGGAGGAGGTGGCCGTGCGTGAGGACGTCGCAGACAGACCGGGGATGACACGGCGGACCACGCGAGTGGCTGTTTGTACGTGCTCTACAGCGTCGTGCCCGTCGCAGCGGACCGTGCCGGAGGGCGCTTGGACGAGCTTGTTGTAGCTAATCCAGAGAAGAACTCACCTGATGAACTCGAACACACACACACACACGAGAGAGAGAGAGGTGGGTTTTGCGCTGCGTGCAACTTCTGCAGCTTTTCTATTTTCTCGTTTATTTAACAGCTCAACTAACTAACAGAAAGATCCTAACTTTGTGGCACGACCAAGCTAATCGGACGTGCCATCCCCCTTCCTTGACCACGCACAAAGCATCATGCTAACAACCTAGCTACTGCCCCGATCCAGCCGTGAACAAGCTCACGTTGCATGGACCGCTTTGATTGCTGAAAACAAACCTAAGCAACTAGTGCGAGAGGAATAGAAACATTCCAACAAATCACCACCTAATCATGTTGCCTAAGATCCCTTCACTTCGACGACACCAAGACACTGATGCAGCAAACTGAATCTGACGCGCCCTAGTGCTTTGGTGAGAAGATCGGCAACTTGTCTTTTAGTCCCAACGTGCTCGACCTGCACCTTTCCATCCTCGATGCATTCACGAATGAAGTGAAAACGTATGTCGAGGTACTTACTCCGATCGTGATGCACCGGGTTCTTGCTCAACGCAATTGCTGACTTGTTGTCGATGAATAGCTTCACCATCATGGGTTCGCTCCCAGCTGGCTCGCCATAGAGACGGCACAACCAGATGCCCTGGCAATGCCGCCGCCGCTGCCATGTACTCTGCTTCACAGGAGGAGAGGGAGACGACCTTCTGCTTCTGCGACGTCCATGTGATCAGGCTGCCGTTGAGGAAGAACACCACCCCGGTCATGCTTTTGCGATCACTGACGTTGCCGGTGAGGTCGCTGTCGCTGTATCCCACCAGCTCAGCTTCCTCCATTATCATTTTGTAGCAGCACCCATAGCCAGTGGTCCCTTGGACGTAGCGGAGGATCTGCTTCACCGCCGCCCGGTGCGGCGCTGCCAGCGCCTCCATGTGACGACTGACGTTGCCGACAGCGTGTGTGATGTCCGGCCTAGTGTTGCAGAGGTAGCGCAATCTCCCAACAACCCTCCGGTACTTGGTGACGTCGATGTCGCCGCCAGTGTCACCCTTGATCAGTTGCGGCCGGTGCTCCATGGGCGTGTGGCTCGGGTTGCAGTCCTTCATCCCTGCCTGCTCCAGCACCTTCTCCGCATAGGTGCCTTGACACAGCGTGATCACGCCCTCACACTGCTGAACCTCGATCCCCAAGTAATAACTCAGGAAGCCAAGGTAGCTCATGTCGAACAGATGATGCATCTGCTCCTTGAAGCTCTCGATTTCCTTCACGTCAGTGCCGGTGATCACCAGGTCATCAACGTACACTCCGACCAGCAAGATGCCCGCTTCAGTTGCCCTTCGATACACGGCGTGCTCCAGGGGGCTCCGCTCGAAGCCCAGCTTGGTGAGCTCGCCGTCGAGCTTGGCGATCCATGTGCGCGACGCTTGGCGCAGCCCATAGAGTGCCTTTCGCGGCCTGAGTACCTTGTGCTCGTTGCCGGGGTCGACGAAGCTGGGGGACTGGTGCACGTACACCTCTTCGACCAGGTCGCCATTCAGAAACGCGAACTTGACGTCCATGTGGTGGACATGCCACCCGGAGTGCGCGGCGAGCGCCAACAGGATGCGCACTGTCTCCATGCGCACCACCGAAGCGAAGACCTCGTCGAAGTCCACCCCCTGCTGCTGCACATAGCCCTTCACGACAAGCCTCGCCTTATGCTTCACAGTGTTGCCAACTGGATCCTTTTTTACCTTGAACACCCATTTTAGGCTGATGGTGACGTGACCAGGTGGGAGCGCGCCGAACTCCCAGGTGCCATTGCTTCTGATCGCGTCTAGTTCGTCCTCCATTGCGCGCCTCCAACTGGAGCTCCCTTTGCCTCTTCAACGCCGCCTGGCTCCCCTGCGGCCAGTAAGCAGAGGTGGTTCACCTCCACCTGCTCTTTCTCCCAGGCGTCGTCGAGCTTCTGCTCGATACTGGCCATGCGCCTATACAGCAGTGCAGCGCCGGCCGGCACGTCATGCCAACCCGTGTCATGAGACGGCGGCATCGCCCAGTTGTGGGCGCGCGGGGCTGGTGTGGTCGGTGATGCCTGCGGCGGGGTCCGGTCCTCCAGGCATGGCGGGCTGCTGGGTTGCCCCCAGCTCATGGTCCCCGCCGGTCGGCAGGTCACGCTGCACCACCTCAAACGTGGCACACGGCATGGGCGTCGCGTCAGCACCGCCGCTCTAGTCCCATCTCCGGTTCTCCTCGAACACCATGTCGCGCATGATGCGCAGCTGCTTCGTCGTCAGGTCGTACACCCGGTAGGCCTTGGCGCCGTCCTCCTAGCCGACGAAGACCATGGGCGTCGAGCGGTCGGTCAACTTATCGATGCCAGGGTCGAGGCACTTCACATGTGCCACGCAGCCAAACACACAAAGATGATGCACCTTGAGCTTCCAGTTGTGCCACGCCTCGTACGGAGTTCGCCCATCCAGGCTGCGTGTGGGCGCGCGGTTCAGTAGATAGACCGTGGTGCGCACAGCCTCACCCCAAAAGATCACCGGCACGCGCATGCTCTTCAAGAGACAGCGCGCCATCTCCACCACCATCTGATTCCGGCACTTGATGACGCCGTTTTGCTGTGGTGTGTAGGGGGCGGTGGTGCAGTGCTTGATGTCGTGCTCGTCGCAGTACTCCCGGAACGCGGCAGAGTTGAACTCGCCACCCCGATTGGATCGGAACGCTAGGAGCTTCCTGCCCGGCGTCGCCTCCACGAGCGCCTTGATCCGCTTGAAGCGCTTGAACGCCTTGTCCTTTGACTTGATCACCTCAATCCACATGAAACGACTGTGATCGTCAACCATGAGCAGGAAATACCTGTTGCCGCCCGTCGTGGCTGGCTTGATCGGCCCGCACAGGTCGCTATGGACCAGTTTGAGCCCGCGCTCAGCACGGTACTTCGACGCCTGCAGGAACGGGACACGGTGTTGCTTCCCAAGAGCGCACCCATCGCAGAACTCCTCGACGTCCTCGATCGATGGCACCCCTTCTGCTAAGCCCTTCTCCACGAGAGCACGCAGTGAGCAGAAGTTGAGATAGCCGTAGCGCCCATGCCACAGCCAGGCCTCGTCCTGCATGACGGACAGAAGGCACATGGGCACCGCCATCTTCAACATGATGGTGTACAGCCTATTCTTGGAGCGCGTCACCCACGCGAGCAGCACACGGTCGCGGTCGAACAGCTCCAGCATGCCGTCTTTGACCACCATCTTACAGCCGAGCTCATCCAGCCCTCCTAGGCTCACGATGTTGTTGTGCAGCCTCGGGATTAGGTACACATCCGTGAGTGCCCTGTGGCCCTTCTGCCTGCACTCGAGGACGATTGTGTCGCGCTCGTGGATGCTGACGAGCGATCCGTCGCCAAACTTCACCGTGCCCTTCATCGATTCATCAAGTGTGGAGAACAGCTCCTTGTCGCCAGTCATATGGTTGCTCGCGCCAGTGTCGAAGTACCACACCCCGGCGCCTACGTCCACCGGCACGATGCGCTCCTCGTTGAGGTTCACCACCTCTTTCACGCCCAAACCATCACCGCGGCTGCCGCTCAGCATCAGCGCCGCGCTGGTTGGGGCAGCACCGCGGCTGCCGTTCGGCTCTGGCACCGCGTCGTGCATGACCTCGTCGCACACCTGAGCCAGCAGAATTGTCGGCTGGTCGTCTTCTCCTTGGGCAAGGTGAGCCTCCTCGCCACCTTCACGCCGCTCCTGGCGCGGCTTGTAGCACTCGCATGCGAAGTGCCCCCAGATGCCGCAATTGTGGCACTTTCTGTTCTATTTCGGTGCCTTGTCTCGCATGCCGTCGTTGCGTCCGCCGCCACGGCCATGTCCGTCATTCCCACCGGAGGAGCTGCTGCCCTGCTCTTTGTCCTTCAGGCGGGCGTACCACTCCTCTTTAGTGAGCAATAGGCAGCCACCCGAGCCGCCGTCATTGTTGTCCTCCTCCAAGCGATCCTTGACGACGCGTAGCCAGTCAGTGAGTTCGTCCACCGACATGGTCGTGACGTCGAGCATGGTCTCGATGGCGATGGCCACATGAGAGTACTTGGCAGGAACTACACGCAGGAACTTGCGAACGACCTTTACCTCTTCAAGTGTATCCCCGAGCGACCGAAGAGTGTCGGCGAGCCCTGAGATGCGCATGAAGAACTCATCCACTGTCTCGCCATCCCAGAACGAGATGGCCTCGAACACCTTGCGGAGCTTCTCCGCGTTCGCCTCTCGGACGCGCTCAACGCCGACGCGCTGGACCTTGATGGTGTCCCACACCATCTTCACCGTCTCCTTGCTGGTGAGAGATGCGTGCATCTCCTCTGGCGTGGAGTGCAGTATCGCCGCCAATGCGCTGCGATCCTCGCGGACCAGGGCATCCCCCGTCGCGACCGCGTCCCACGGCATCTTCGCCTACAGGTTCACCATCATGACCACGAACCACTGGGCATACTTAGTCCGCGTTGAAGGAAATATGCCCTAGAGGCAATAATAAAGTTATTATTTATTTCCTTAATTCATGATAAATGTTTATTATTCATGCTAGAATTGTATTAACAGGAAACTTTGTACATGTGTGAATACATAGACAAAATTTATAGTCCCTAGTATGCCTCTACTTGACAAGATCGTTAATCAAAGATGGTTATGTTTCCTAACCATAGACATGTGTTGTCATTTGATGAACGGGATCACATCATTAGGAGAATGATTTGATGTACATGACCCATCCGTTAGCTTAGCATTATGATCGTGTCAATTTCATTGCTACTACTTTCTTCAAGACTTATACAAGTTCCTCAGACTATGAGATTATGCAACTCCCGAATACCTGATGAACACTTTGTGTGCTACCAAACATCACAACGTAAATGGGTGATTATAAAGGTGATCTATAGGTTTCCCCGAAGGTGTTTGTTGGGTTGGCGTAGATCGAGATTAGGATTTGTCACTCCGTGTTTCAGAGAGGTATCTCTGGGCCCTCTCGGTAATACTCATCACTATAAGCCTTGCAAGCATTGTGACTAATGAGTTAGTTGCGGGATGAAGTATTACGAAACGAGTGAAGAGGCTTGTCGGTAACGAGATTGAACTAGGTACTGAGATACCAACGATCGAATCTCGGGCAAGTAACATACCGATGACAAAGGGAACAACATATGTTGTTATGCGGTTTAACCGATAAAGATCTTCATAGAATATGTAGGAACCAATATGAGCATCCAGGTTCCTCTATTGGTTATTGACTGGAGACGTGTCTCGGTCATGTCTACATAGTTCTCGACCCCATAGGGTCCGCACGCTTAACGTTTGATGACGATTGGTATTATGAGTTTATGTGATATGATGTACCGAAGATTGTTCGGAGTCCCAGATTTGATCACGGACATGAGGAGGAGTCTCGAAATGATCGAGACATAAAGATTGATATACTGGATGACTATATTCAGACACCGGAAGTGTTCCGGATAAGTTTCGGATAAACCCGGAGTACCGGGGGTTACCGGACCCCCCCCCGGAAGCTATTGGGCCTCATGGGCCTTAGTGGAGAAGAGAGAGGGTGGCCAGGAGGTGGCGCGCGGACCCCCTGGCCCTAGTCCGATTGGACAAGGGGATGGGGCGGCGCCCCCCTCTCCTTCCTTCTCTCCACCTCCTCCTTCCCCTTTCTCCTTGTTGGAATAGGATGGGGGGGAAACCTACTTGGAGTAGGATTGCACCCCCTTGGCGCGCCTCCTCCCCTGGTCGGCCTCCTCCTCCCTCCCTCCTTTATATACGGGGGCAAGGGGGGACCCTAGAACACACAAGTTGATTGTTTAGCCGTGTGCGGTGCCCCCCTCCACAGAATTCCAGCTCGGTCATATCGTCGTAATGCTTAGGCGAAGCCCTGCGCCGGTATTTCATCATCACCGTCACCATGCCGTCGTGCTGACAAAACTCTCCCCCGACCTCAGCTAGATCTAGAGCTCATGGGACATCACCGAGCTGAACGTGTGCAGATCGCGGAGGTGTCGTACCTTCGGTGCTAGGATCGATCGAATCGTGAAGACGTACGACTACATCAACCGCGTTGTCATAATGCTTCGGCTTTTGGTCTACGAGGGTACGTAGACAACACTCTCCCCTCTCGTCGCTATTCATCACCTAGAGATAGATCTTGCGTGATCGTAGGAATTTTTTGAAATTACCGCGTTCCCCAATAGTGGCATCCAAGCCAGGTCTATGCGTAGATGTTATATGCACGAGTAGAACACAAAGAGTTGTGGGCGATAATAGTCATACTGCTTACCACCATGTCATACTTTGATTCGACAGTATTGTTGGATGAAGCGGCTCAGACTGACATTACGTGTACGCTTACGCGAGACAGATTCTACCGACGTGCTTCGCACATAGGTGGCTGGTGAGTTTCGGTTTCTCCAACTTTAGTTTAATCGAGTGTGGCTACGCCCAGTCCTCGTTGAAGGTTAAAACAACACACTTGACAAAAAATTGTTGTGGTTTTGATGTGTAGGTAAGAATGGTTCTTGCTAGAAGCCCGTAGCAGCCACATAAAACTTGCAACAACAAAGTAGAGGACGTCTAACTAGTTTTTGTAGGGCTTGCTGTGATGTGATATGGTCAAGGCATGATGTGATATAAATTGTTGTATGAGATGATCATGTTTTGTAACAAAGTTATCGGCAACTGGTAGGATCCATATGGTTGTCGCTTTATTGTATGGAATGTAATCGCCATGTAATTGTTTTACTTTATCACTAACACTACAAAAAATACACCTCCGTCATGATACGTGTTTGTCACAGTAGGTCGCGTTTTTTGTCATGCATGTACATCCATGTTTTTATGATAGAATCAAGATAGTCATACTTGTGATGTCGTAGAAGTGTTCCATGACATTACCAAAATTATCATCACGGAAGTGTCCACTTCCATGACGATAAATCGCGCGTCACATAAGTGCTTTCGTCAAGGGTGACCGACACATGGCATCCACCATAACGGAAAGCCGTTAAGCTATCGGGTCCGGTTTTGGATCCGATAACCCGTTAACAGCCCTGACCAATGGGGATTTTCCATGTGTAAAATCATCATTGGCTGGAGGAAACATGTGTCGGCTCATCGTTGGGACAGATGTCATCCACTCATTGGACAGAAGGCACCTATGATACGTCGACACGTGGCACGGCCCAATAGAGGCCCATTCCTGTGAAAAGACCGGCCCGTTTGACTTGGTCAAAAGGTGGCGGGCCGGCCAACTTAAAGCCTATTAACGGCCTGTTCGCATATAGCCCATTTACAGCCCGCTAACCCAGGGCCCGTTACGACCTATCCGAATTAGGCCCAGTAGCGTCATATGGGCGTCCAATATGATTCCATCCTGTTTTAACTTCTGGCCCATGACGTCTTTTGGTCCATATGAGGCCCTTTGTAACTCTTGGCCCATTAATGGCCCGTGGTGAAACTGGCCCGTAATAAACAATGTATCACTTTATAACCATTAACGGCCCATTATTCCATTGGGCCGTTTCCAGTCCATGGTAACTTTCGGCCTTCTCAGGGCCCATTTGTTCTTGGGCTCATTTCCAGCATTCGGTTACTTACGGCCTGTTACTGTCATTTTCTGCTTGTGGGCCAAATTCAGCCCGTTGTTAAAGTCGGCCCGTTTGTGGCCCATTAATACGTTTGGTCGTTTTCATAGCATCATCAAATGCGGCCTATTAACGACAGCCCGTTATGGTCGGCCCATGAACGGACGATTCCAACTCTAGCCTGTTTAAGGCCATAATGCGGTCTGTTATTGGCCCATGTTTGGCCAATCGATCATATGGCCCATATAAGGCCCATTGATGATACGGCCCGTAGAAGGCCCATAGTTTCTACGGCCGGTAGGAGGCCCAGTGTCACTATAGTAAATATGTAGCCCATGGTTATCGTGGCCTAGTTTTAAAAAATAGTTTATTGCGGCCACTAGCAAACCGCAAAAAAAGAACTGCACTGACTACAAGCAAACAAATAAACAAGACAACAAGGAAATAAATAAGCAAGCAACTAACGCTACGCTATCACGGCTATTACACATATTACATCCACTGGGCATCAAAGTTCGCCACCAGTGCAAATATAGGGAACAAAGCAGCATATCATATACACTGGTTGTCAAAGTTGGTGACCAGCTGTCACATCCCTAGTTCTGGTAATGCTTAGTGCTAGCATCTGGTGTTGCATCATGTTTAAATTTCAGTTAAACTTGAAATGGGGATGTTCAAACCCTAGCACCAAATGAAATGCAACTAGGATGAAATTAAAAATATTTTCAATGAACCCAAAATGCCCTTTGAAAATGTTCATGGTTTCTGATAAAGGTGAAAACCTCTCCCAAAAATGATGAACATATTTCTAGGTCATTCCTGGATTTTTGAATTAACTCTTAATGTATTTGAATTGGAGCTATTAATTCCTATAAAATATTTGGTAGCTCCAAATATTCTGAAACTTGGTGAGGGCCTCTGGCTTAAATCAGATAGTGCCCATAAAAGTTTGCAGAATTTTATAAAGTGATTTGGTATTTAAATATAGGTCAAAACATACTGCAAAAAAATAGATAACGGAAAGATTTATAAAAGAGAAAGACAGACAGAGAGAGAGAGATAGTACCTGGGCCTTACCTGGAGCCCAAGTGGCTGGCCCAGCCCACCATCCCGGCTCCCTGTCGTCTTCCTCCCCGCGCCAATAGGCAGCGCACGTGGCTGACGCACGCCGGCACGCGCCCGGCCACCTCCTGCTTCCGCCGCTGCCCCGACACGTCTGGACGACGCCACGCACCCCCCGACCTCTGTCTCCCTCACCCGTGGCATCTCCCCTCCCCTGGACCTCTTCCTCTCACCCACCCGAACGCGCCCATCGCCGCCGCTCGCCACCACCGCAGCCACTGCCTCCCCCTCGCATTGCCGACGCGTCCAGAGGACCGCCATCGCCTTCTACGTCGTCTTCACCAACCCATTCGACCACGGGAGCCCTGTAGCGGCATCCCCGAGCTCATCCTCAACCTCCGACCGCCGGGTACCTCACCGTCGATTTGTGGCAACCAACGCGTCCCCGGCCCCGCCGTCTGCACCATCCTCCTCTTTGTGAGCCTCTCTTCGTTTCCCCCCTGTTCCCCTCCTCGCGCTCAACCCCTAGATTATCTCCCCGTCGCACCCGTAAGCTCCTTGCCGTCGGCGATGTCGCCGACGCGGCCAGGGCTCGTTCCAGTCGCATCTGGGTGCATAGTCTAACTCCAGGAGTTCCCAGGAGCCCATAGAGCACCTCATCCGGTGTCCCCGTGGCTTGCAGCCTCGCCTGCCTCATCCCCGTGCTCCGGCTGCCGCGGATGAGCTCGCCACCGGTGAACCAGGCCACCCCACGCCCATCCGTGTGCTTCCCTGGATGCGGACGAGCAAGGGCTCCTTTATGATGCCCTCATCGCAGCAAGCGGCAGCCCCAAGCGCAACTTCGGCGAGCCACCGCCGCTCTGGTTCGTCGCCGTCGTCTAATCGCCGGCACAGCTGACGTGGCGCCACCATTAGCTGCTAATGACCCAACTAATCACCCCTAGGTCACTGACCAGTGGGCCCCAGGCCATTATTAATTTTGGTTAAGATTAGTTCTAACCTTAATTAACCCCTGAGTCACTGACTCATGGGTCCCACGTGTCAAGTTTGACCCTGGCCGTCCAGTTGACCGCTGACGTCACAGTGACGTAATGTTGATGCAGTAAGTGTTTTTTGGAGTTTTAAATAAATCAGAAATGATTTATTTATTTCAGAAAATGTTTGAAACTTCTAAAAATCCTAGAAATTAAACCGTAACTCCAAATGAAATAATTTATATATGAAAAAAGATCAGAAAAATTCAATCTATCCATCTTTACCATTTTCATGCATGTTGGAACAACTTATAGTTGATGAATTGGACAAATCAAATAAATGGCATTTGAATTTCACATATGGAGTTTGAATTTGAATCTTGGATTCAAACCAACTTCATTTAAATTGTTGCTAGTTGCATATGCTCAAACCACAGCATATTGCCACTTCATGATCATGCATCATATTGTTGCATTGCATTGATTGTGTTCTTTCTCTGTTTGCCGGTATCTGTCCCCTCTCAGTGGACGTAGTTCTGACGATGAGTTTTGATGACACCGATGAAGAGCTATACTATCTTCAGAAGTGCCAAGCAAGCAAAACCCCCTTGTTCATTCCGATACAATCCCACTCTCTCGCTCCTGCTCTCTTTTACTGAATTAGGAAAACAACGATTCATCTGTTACTTGTTGCGGTAGTTGAACCCCTTTTCCTCTGCATGACCTGTCATTGTGACAGTAAATAGATGAAACCCACTAGCATGAGTAGGAGTTGTTTGAGCCCTGATGTGCCTACTCATTCATGCTTGTTTATCATGCCTGCTACTGCTTAGAGTTGAGTCAGGTCTGATTCATCGGGGATGAATTGGAATGGTGATGAACATGTTCTACTGTGTGTGAGCTAAGTGTGTGAACGCGATTTGGTAAAGGTAGCGGTGAGAGGCCATGTAGGAGTACATGGTGGGTCGTCTTATTGAAACCATCCTCAGGAACTGAGTTCTGTGTTTGTGATCCACGAACAGTTACTACCACATATTGGGATCCTTAATTGACTCTCTCGACTTATTAATCGCCTTGATCTATGTCCAAGAGTTGCTACTAGTTTCTGGTGTTTGTAGGATATGTGTTGGAGGTCGTGTGTAGCACTGACCCTAGGGGTGGGCTATGATGTGGTAGATACACCATGGCACATTGTACCGGGTGCCCGTTTGGTGTCTCGGGAACCCTGCACACATCGTTTGGGGCTGTGAGCGAAACCCCGGCTGGATCTCCTCATGGTTGGAACCCGAATAGGCGATAAACCTGGACTAGAGACTGGTGTGGTTAGTCAGGTCATGGTCGACTCCCTCGCCAGGCTTCCACTTGAAGGTTGCCGAGATACACGACGTGTACATGGTGGTAAGTGGCAAGAGCATGTGTGAAGAAGTACACCCTGCAGGGTTAACATCATCTATTCGAATAGCCGTGTCCACGGTAAAGGACTTCTGGGTTGCCTATAATAGTTCATTGACAAGTGAAAGTGGATACTCTAAAATGCGCAAGATAAGCGTGAGTGCTATGGATGGCGTTCTCGTAGGGAGACGGGAGCGGATCCATAGTGGTGTATTGATATGGTGAATATGTGGACTCGTGTGCGCCACCTCAAAAGAGTTACTTGCAGCCATAGTTTAGGATAGCCACTGAGTCAAAGCTGGCTTGCTGCAGTCAAACTCCACCACCCCCTTTGTTGATACTCATGCATATGTAGCTAGTTCTGATGTAAGTCTTGTGGGGTACATTTGTACTCACGTTTGCCTATTTTATGTTTTGCAGAGAAACGTTAGTCTCGCTAGTAGTTCCGTGTGGACTTCGACGTTTAGCTTGATACCTCAGCTACGATCTTGTGCCCTCAGCAGGATCTGGTAGATAGTCAGGCTTCTCAGCCTTTTTCATTTGTAGATGTCTGTACTCAGACATGTTAAGCTTCTGCATGTGCTTTGACTTGTATGCTCTGAATGTTGGGTCATGAGACCCATGTTTGTAATATCTCGCTCCTCGGAGCCTAATGAATAAATACTTGAGTCATAGAGTTATGTTGTGATGCCATGTTGTATTTACACATATCGAGCATATTGTGTGTATGATTGAAATGCTTGGTATGTGTGGGATCCGACAACCTAGTTGTTTATCCTTGGTAGCCTCTCTTATGGGGAAATGTAGTCTTGTGCTTCCATGAGCCATAGTAGTCCGCTACAGCCCGGTTCACCGGAGTCCTGCTAACCCAGCACTACTGCTCCGGAACACTAGACTAGCCGGCATGTGATTCACATCGTTCCTGTGTCTGTCCCTTCGGGGAAATGTCATGAGGTGACATCCGGCGTCCTGCCTAGCCTGCTACAGCCCGGTTCACTGGAGTCCTGTTAGCCCAGTGCTACAGCCCAGATTCGCACGCTGCTGACCGACATGCTCGATGTTGATTCATGTATGCCTGTCCCCGTAAGTTAGTGCCACTTTGGGTTCATGACTAGTCATGTCGGCCCGGGTTCTCTGTCATATGGATGCTAGCGACACTATCATATACATGAGCCAAAAGGCGCAAACGGTCCCGGGCCATGGTAAGGCGACACCCGTGGGAATACCGTGCGTGAGGCTGCAAAGTGATATGAGGAGTTACCGGCTAGATCGATGTGACTTGGAATCGGGGTCCCGACACCAGCGCAAATAAACGCCGCAGCAAAACAAATCCCGAACTGAAACCACTTCAGAAGATCTCAAGAAACAATATCCTGGCTACCCATAATGCTGGCAAGATGCTTAGCAAGCTTATTAACTTTCTCTTGTTTGGCGCTTAAATCCTCCAGTGCTTGTTGTTGCACCAGGAAGTATGCATCTGAATTCTGCAGGGACTTCCTCAGTCCTTCAGCTTCCTGTCGCAGCATATCTGATCGATTTCTTTCAACTTGAAGTTTAGACTCAAGAAGACGAACTGATTCAGGCAGCGAGTTCGAAGAGCTTGTGCCAGCAGTAGTGGCCAGTAACTGGAACACTACATCAAGACAGGACTTTTGGGTTCTCTCACTATCGTCAAGATAGTTTTGATCAGCTTTCTTGGAGACCAACAGGGATGTCTCACTATCTTGAACCTTATCTGCATTACTTCCTTTACCATTGCACAATGCGGTACTGTTCTCCAATATTTTGTCCGCATTCTAAAAGAGAAACAAGCAGACACATCACAGGTTTACCATGTTGTATATGAAACTCATTTTGGTAAATGAGTTCAGTAGTAAAGTGGACAGGATAACAGCATGAAACAAACATATATCTATGTACCATGATCACTTTATGGTCTATATCATTCTAGTTTTTATTGCCAAATCAAGATAGAGACACAGTTCAAATAATATTTGTTCAAGACAAAGCAGAACAGACAGAATATAAGTGTGGGAAACTATAGATCAATAACAACATTTGTAATGTGCATGACATGAGAACATAACTGTTTATTCAGTTGAAACTGAAATCAATATAGAGCAGGTTACAACAGCAAACCAGTTAAAGAAACACGTTTAAAACATACCTGTTGCACCATTGGAGTTTCAGTTCCATCCTTCAAATTTGAAAATAGTTGGTATGAGTAAATACAGTAATGCTAGAGCAAAGGAGTATGAACCATAGCTACAGAACCTGACCTGAGAACAAATCTTCTTCTCCTTTAAGCGTTGAGTTGGGATTCGGGGTGGTGGTCCTCGTGCTTTGGGCACTGCAGTTCCCTTACTAACTGCTCGCATTTGGGTGCTCTGTGGTGGAGACGGTGTTGTGTCAGCTGGAACTGGGATACTATCTGCCGAGGTTGGGGTTAGAAGGGGTGTAGCTGGTTCTCTGTCCAACTGAGTAGGGGTATAATCTGCGAGAGTCTGGGTTATGTGTGGTGGATCTGGTCCTTGGGCAAGTACAACCGTGGTTCTATCTGCATCAACTGGTAGCACTATCTTTCCTGAAGACCGTGTTGTTACTCCCTTAGATACTACCATCACCCTCTCCAATTAAAATGGCTGATAAACAAGAAAAGTAATTGAAAGTATAGACATTGTATGATAGACAGGTGCCATGGATACTGGGGAATAAAATATGGCATGAAATAATTCACAGTTATGTTGTCTAACCAAACAGGATAGCATGACACAATGTCACATATATGATGGCTAACTAAACAGGATAGCATGACACAATTTCACAGTATGATGGCTAACTAAAAAAGATGGAAAGACATAGTTCAAAATATGATGACTATGTAAACAGGATGACATGATATAACTATATAATGTGTTTATTAAATAGGTTGGCATGCCATAATTCACATACATTCACGGATAGAATGCCATAATTCAAAATATGATGACTATAAACACTAAACAGGATGAGATGATATAACTATATGATGTCTTTATTAAATGGATTGCCATGCCATAATTCAGATAGATGATGTGTATGTACTATGTAAACATGATGGCATGATATAATTCAAATATATGATTTATATAGTAAGCATGTAAGCAGATGGCAATCCATATATGATGTAAAAACTAAGCAATGCAAGACAACATGCATGACATGAGTAATATAACCCTGCCAAGTTTGAGCATAGACCTCAGGGGGAAATAGGACTGGTCATCAGTCTCTGAATCCTCCTCTGAGGAGCTCTCTGTAATCAACAAGGTGTCTGCTTCAGTAGGTAGCATTGTCTGCTCTG
Organism: Triticum urartu; assembly: GCF_003073215.2. Lineage (NCBI taxonomy): Eukaryota > Viridiplantae > Streptophyta > Magnoliopsida > Poales > Poaceae > Triticum > Triticum urartu. The sequence goes on along the minus strand of NC_053023.1, from coordinate 651,469,798 downwards.
AATACCTTGTTTTCACTCCAGATACTTCCATCACCGCTTCAAATGGCTGATGCACAGGAAGAGTAGTTGAATATACAAACGTTGTCCACAAATGGAACATGTAATACAAAAAAATGATAGCATGATATAATTCACATACATGATGATTGGCTAAACAGCATGGCATTGCATAATTCACATATATAATGCCTTTGCAACAATATAGCATTGCATAATTCACATATATAATGTCATGCAACAAGATGGCAATGCATAATTCACATATATGGTAATTAGACACTGAACAGGTGGCATTCACACAAAGCATGTCTAAACTAATCAAATGACATAGCAATGCGAGACACCATACGCATGATATGAGCAACATAACCCTGCCAAGTTAGAGCATACACCTCGGGGAGGAATAGAACTGGTCATCTGTCTCTGAATCCTCCTCTGAGGAGCTATCCGTAACCAGCGAGATATGCGTTTCGTCAGATAGCATAGTCTACTCTGAAGACCTTGTTTTCACTCCAGAATTTGCCATGTCAAATGGCTGATGCACACGAAGAGCAGTTGAATGTACTAACATTGTTGACAAATGTAATATGTAACGAAAAAAAAGGATGGCCTAATATAATTTACATATAAGATGACTGGCTAAGCAGGATGGCGTTGCAAAATTCGCATATATGATACCTGGCTAAACAAGATGGATTTGCATAATTCACATAAACGATGAATAAACTAAGCAGATGGCATTCGCACAAAGGATGTCTAAACTAAGATGATGACATATTTGATGTATAAATTAAGCAATGCAAGGCACCATATGCATGATATAACCAACATCAGCCTGCCAAGTTAGAGCAAAGACCTCAGGGGGTAAATAGGAGTTGTCTTCTCCTTCTGAATCCCCCTCAGAACAGATATCTTCCTCTCGATTACAATCCGAAATGTGTGGAGGGGGGCTGCCTTTGCGCCTACCATGGAGCGACATCTACATGAAATTTTATTGCCACGCAAGGCTCGTCTCTTTTGCTCTACATGTTCAGTTCCATTATTTACAATAACTGTCATGCATAGGAATAAAACAGTGAGATTATGTAAGGAGTGCATGCAGAAATCCAGAGTGATGGTGGCAACCTGTGGATAGACCCAAAACCAATAATAGCAGGCAGATAATGGCTTTAGTTAAAAAATACAGATAATGGCTTCTTTACTATTTGTTTCCCACCCAACATGAAACCCATAGTAGACACCGGAGATTAACCAGATAGTAGATAGATACTATTGATTGCGGCCTCGATATGTACCCCACAACCATTTAAAAACTCAAGTTTGACCATTAGTTTGGAGCTGACTCAGAGTCTAATCGGTGAAGAGGATGATAAAGTAGCATGTAATATTAAGTGATGCATAACGTAAGCAGACACGAAAGAGTGCGACCTCTCTTGCGGACCCGTGTAGTCCTCGAGGTCATCTGCTCAGTTGATGATGGTAATGCAATTTTCATGGCTGTCGATGGCGGGGAAGAAGATCTGAGGCGGCGAAAGACAGTCTGGAGGCCGGATCCATGCTGTGCTGGACCCTTCTATCGTTGGAGCAGCTGAGCTGGGGTGGACGACGGCGCAGCAGGAGCGGGACAAACCACGCAAAGTTTTGTTTGACAACTATCTGCAAGAGAAGTAATTCTGTAAGGGCTCATTTGAATTGGAGGATTCCAACAATGCAGGGATAGGAAATAGATAGGAATAGGATAGGAATGCACGTTCAAAACAGAGAATTTAAAAACACAGGATATCTGCCAATCTGGGTGTTTGATTCACAACAATTGGAAGATCACAGGATGCAAAGAAGCATGGTGAGATTAAGTCAAACCACAAGAAAATGTACGGTTATAATGCTATTATGCTACTATCTCTTAGTCTTGTGCTTCATGAATAGGAATTTGAAAAGGAGGACAAGTGAAAATTAAAATTCCTATGTATTTTCTTTCAAGGAGACACTAAAGGAACAAATCCTACAGTTTTCCTTTGCTCCATTCCTTTGAACCAAATTCATGAATAGTAGTATCATAGGAAACTTTCCAATTCCTATGTTTTTCATTCACTTTTCCTTTCAAGAACTAGCGATTCTAGTAGGCAGGCTTGAGCAAGGAAAAGCCTACACTAAAAAAATGTTTTTGTGCTACTTCTATTACTTTGGACCTAGGCCACTGCCCTACTAGCTCAACTCCCAGGGCCATCGACAAATGCACAGCTCAAACGCGCAGAGATAAATAATGATGGCGTTCAAGAGAGTCCATCATGGATAGCTAAGTTGCCTGGTACCTCACTGCTTTTCATATAGTAGGATAAAATAATCGTATTTCCCATTACTACGTGTGCTTAGTGGACAATATATATAACATGTAGAGTAAAAAAGAGATGCAACAAGTGTACAACCTCTTTGCCGAAGCCATGTCGACCTCAGCATGATTGGGTTGGCCGGTGAGGATGCTCCAGCTGAATTGGCTGTCGGAGGAGGGGAAGATCTTAGGCATCTAGAGATGGAGCCCGAGGTACTGCTCCGCTTTGATGGAGGGTTTCGTTGTTGGAGTAGCTCCGGTGAGTTGTACGACGCCAAGGCTGAAGCAGGACAAGAGAGACAACATTAACCTGAGTGGAATTCTTATAGCATCTCCAATAGATGACGTAAAATACATAACCACAAAGTGCTAGATGTAAAATACATCAACTGCTCATCTCTGAACTTAACTGTCAAAACTAAATTTAGCTGTTGAAACTGAACTGTCAAAACTGAATTTTGTTGTCAAAACTGAATTTTACTGTCGAAACTAAACGCACTAGCAAGGTGAGGCTTCACGTCAGTGACTAACTTTTTCATCTCTGGTCAGTCGATTTTGCAACCGTTGGATATGAAATCAAGGGCCTGCAGTTCATCTTCAACCTCCACCCCCCTGAGCCGCCAGCCACCACCGGCCAAACAGCAGCCCCTCGCCGCCCCGCCCACCCCGAAAACACTCCCCACCGCCGGTCCGCCGCCGCCCCGGCCATCCCTCTAGCCCCCCCCCCCCGTGCCAAGCTTTCTCTCCGGCGATCCCCACGCCACTGCCCCACCACCGCCGGCGACCACTGCCCCCACCCTGAACCCTAAGATAGATAGTGGGGTACCTCTCTCGCGAGCCCCCCTCCCCGTTGCGGCTGGTTCTTCCTTCACCCCGGCGAGCCCCCCGCCCCCTCCCCCCCCACCCCCTGAAAATCGACTGACCCAAAAGTCGATTCAGTCGACTGAAGTGTAGCTAAATCGGAGCAGCATCGCAAGCAAGAGGAAGAGCGAGAGCAGAAGCAAGAGCAAGAGCAATAGCAAGAGCAGACCAGGCAGGGGACCGAGAGCAAGAGCAGAGCAGCAGCGCGAGCTAGAGCTAAAGAAGTAGCAGCTCCTACTGATGTGGACGTCGCCACCGAGGGAGCGACGCCGTGGAGGAAGTGGCCGGCGACGCCGCCGTGGATGGAGCCGCGCCGTGTCGGCTCGGGACCGAGCGCCGGCAGCGCCGAGAGATCGAATCAAGATGATGGAGCCGATTAGTGTATAACCTCTTTGGTGGCGCCGATTAGGCCGGAGCTTCATTCGAGGAAACGGTGATGATGATGCTCTTCCCATGGTGCAGGTGAAGACGGCGGTGTGGGAATGGAGGTGGCGTGAAAGACGAGGGGAACGTCGGGGTAGCTCCTTGGAGGTGGAGGACGGGGTGGCTGAACCGGCGGGATGACGAGATCGACGATGGATCCTCATCTGGTACGATGGATGAGGGACGTCGAGGTGTTGTTGTGGACGACATCGTCGGGGAAGAGGCTCTGTGTCGGGGGTTGGGTGCGACATATGCCAAGGGATGGCTTATCATAGAGGGGGCGAGTAGAACATCGCCGGTGCCTGGAAGCGGGATGAGGTGTAGGCATGCACGCCGGCGAATCTTACCCAGCTTCAGGGCTCTCCGAGGAGATAACACCCCTACTGCTGCTCTGCGGGGTCTCCGCATGATCACTATGGCAAAGTGTGTACAAGGTTGCTCCTTGAGCTGTTTCCTGGAGGTAGGCGAAGGCAAGGCTAGCTCTCGCCTTCCTATATTATCTAGTCTAGTGCTAATGGAATCGAACCCTTTGCATGGGTGCCCCAGGGGGTTTATATAGGCCTACCCCCCGGGGGTACAATGGTAATCCGGCCGGGAGCGGGTCCCAGCCGTCTGTCTCTCAGGCCGCCGTCTTCTCTGCCGACTACTAGGGCCCGCCGACTGGTGGGCCCCGCCGACTGGCTCGGTACGGAGCCGACAGGCCTTGTCCGCCGCGGGCGGGTCTTGCCGGCTGCGGATTACTGTAGCCATGCTTCTAATGACGCTGGCTTGGTCATGGGGTCATGGCAACAGTGTCGCCGCCTAACGGGCGATCACCGTTGCCACTTCCCGTCTTGTCTGGTTAATGGCATGCGGGGCCCGTGGGAGGGGCCAGCCGACTTCTGGAGGCTGACTCCCACTGGGTCCGTCTTGTGGCGCTCTCGCCGTCTTCTGTACCCCCGCTGACCGGCGGGGCCCGCCGTCTTTGGGCCGTACAGGCAGGCCGACGTGGGCACAGGGTTCCGCCACTGGGGCTAATGTCAGGGCTGGCATGGCAACAGTGTCGCGCCGGACGAAGATCTCCATTGGTACGGCGCACTGTGGCCATGCCTACCCTTGGTAATCGGGGTGGGAGCGGGCTATACTGCAGCCATTCCCCGTCCCGTCCCTTCTTACGAAGGCAGAGGGTGGTTGGAGTCGCGGGCCGACTCCCCATAGCCGGCTTCTCTGGAAGCCGCCAGTTAGGAGTCGGCTCATCTTGTAGTCGTCCCTGGGACTCGGCCGTGAGTGGGTACTCGGCAACGCCGCTGCCGACTCCCAGAGGCGGCCCTCCGTCCTGGGGTTCCTGAGGAGCGTAGCCTGCCCCGATGTCTTGAAAGGTTCTGGGCTTCGGGTTAGCCTACCCGTGGCCCATTACTCTGACAGTAGTCCTCGAAGCTGGTGAGGCGCCGAGGGAGACACGTTGAGGAGCCTCAACAGTTTCTTCCTTCTGGTGCTTGGATCTGGGCCTCGCCCGCCGTCTCCCTTCAAGCCGACTATCGGGAGGCGAACTCGCTTGGGCCGTCTCCCCCAAGCCGACTATCGGGAGCCGGACTCACTGACGGCCGTCTCGTCTCTTAAAGAGTTTTGAAAGTCGTAGCGGGATCCAGACGGCGTGCCTGATAAGCTTCCAGGTTGCCACCCGTTGTGGACCCGCCGTGCGGCGCCATGTGGCCGGGCCAGTCTGCCCACCCATGCGCGCAACGGGACAGGCCCGCAGGCGGGGCCCGCCACTACTGCGCCTCGGCCTTCGAACGGATCTGTTGCGGCCGTGTGGACGGTTGGGATTCCTGCGCAGTAACTGCGCGCAGTAACTTCGTGCGGTAAATCGTGGGGGTCGTAGGGTCCTGGGCGTAGTTAATCCCACGACGCCCCATCGGCTTCTCAGCCTACGAGCTTATAAATAGGTGGAGGGAGCGGGGCGGCGAAGCACGCGCGCCCGCTCTCCCTACTCCCCGTTGCTTCCTCTTGCTTCTTCCTTCCTTCGCCGCCGCCGCGCCGAACCACATCACGCCCGCAGCGATGAGCTCTTCTTTTGCTGCCACGCCCGCCGTCGTGCGCTCCGGCGTGTGGGACGGCTCCGAGGTCGACGACGACCACATTGAATTCCTCGGCAAGACGCGTCGCCTCCCTGGCAAGGACCTAGTGCGGGCCCGCGCTGCGCCGGCGAGGGAGGTATCGTCGGTGCTGGAGGAGGGCGAGCGGGTCATATTCCGCTCGCACCTCATGCGCGGCCTAGGGCTATAGGCGAGCGGTTTCTTCCGCTCCTTCTTGGAGTTCCACGGGCTGCAGCCGCACCACCTCACACCAAACACGGTGGTGCTGCTGGCCGCCTTCGCCACCCTGTGCGAAGGCTTCCTCGGCATTCTCCCCACCATCGAGATGTGGGGGGAATTCTTCCATTCCAAGCTCGGCACGCACGTCGCCGGCGTGCCAGCCTAGTGCGGTGCCTTCATCGCGATGCGGAGGTCGGTGGCCGACAACCCGTTTCCCACCATCTCGCTGATCAAATCGGTGAAGATGTGGCAGCGATCTTATTTTTACGTGAAGAACGTCGCCCCGGAAGGCGACTGGGTCAACCTGCCGCCTTACGAAGTCGGCGCGCCGGCTGGAAGGCTCCCCAGCTGGTCCCACCGGGCCAAGACGCTGACTCCTGCCAGTGCCGCTGCCGTCGCGTGACTCCGAGTGCTGACGCAGTCGGAGGGTCTGACTGGGGCCGACTTGCTGGCCACCTTCATGGCGCGCCGAGTCCTCCCACTCCAAGGCCGGCCTCATATGATATGTCAGATGAGTGGCCACCGGGACCCAAGTCGGATGTGCTCCAAGGACATGCCCCACGCGGAGGTGGCGGATACGGTGAATTACATCGCGAACTGCGGTCTCTCGGAGGATTGGCAGTTCGGCATGGAGCCGTACTCGCGCGCCAACCCCCCGCCTGTTGTAAGTCGTTTCTCTTCTTATTCTGCTTTCTTTCTTCAGCCAAATCCGACTTCTAATCTTTTTTAGTACTCGAACCAGAACCCTCTCGTCCAGCCTTCGGCCGGCACCGCGGGGCCAGCCCGCCAGTTCGTCCCCGACCGAGCGGAGAGCGACGTTGACGACCCCGACTTGGGGGCGGCGGCGATGGAGGCCGACGTCGAAGGAGGAGGCGGAGGAGGAGGAGGCGGCTTCAGGCCTTCGGCCACCTTTGCCGACTGGCCTGATGACGACTTTGAGGGGGAAGTCGCCCCGCGCCACCAACCAAAAGCCAGCCACCCCGGCGCGAGTTCCTGTGCCGCCTTGGATGGTCTAGGCGGTGCGAGGAAGCGCCGGGTCGGGCCGAGTTCTCTTGGCGGCCGGTCGAAGAAGTTCAAGGGGGCGGCCGCCGCGACCAAGCGGGAAGAGGCGGTCGCAAAAGCCAACCGTTTCCGCAAGGAAGTGAAGAAGCCGCCACTGGTCTCTGCATAAGTGCTTCCGTCCTTTGTCTTATTTCCTTCTGGTGGATCTTGTCCAAATCTTTTACATGCTTTCCCTGCTTCAGGGCACCCCTCACCTTTGAGAGGGTCGCCACCGCCTCCATCATGGGGTCGGCAGAGACGTCCGCCACCACTCGGCGGATTGACCCCGCCGCCGACCTTCGGGAGGCGACGGAGCGAAACGCGCAGGAGAAGCGCGACGAGGAAGAAACCGCCCGCCGGGAGAAGGCGGAGGCCGAGAAGGCGGCCGCCTCCACCCAGAAGAAGCTGGATGATGTCGAAGCTGCCGTCGCGGCAAAGCGGCGGGCTGAGGAAGCCGTGCGCCGCCAGTCGACGTTGTTCGTCATCCCGCTGAACTCAGCGCGGCCGCCTCCGGAATTCACGGAGCAGACTGGGGAAGCCGGCGGCGAGAACCCCATCATGGAGAGGGAAGGCGGCGAGGCCTCCATGTCGGACACGGTCGTGCCGCCGCCGCCTCCGCCGCATTCTGGGAGCGTGCGAGGCGAACAGCCGGCCGACCCGCCGGTGCCGCCGACTAAAGACGAGGCCGTGGCGAAGCTGCTCCTTCAAGTCGCCTCGCCAACGCGCCGCCGCCTTGAGAAGGCGATTTCAGCGCCACGCCCCTTGGAGACCGGCGCCGCCAACTCGGCCATCCCAAACGTCGAGGCAACGAACGCAGCGCCCGTTGGGTGGGTGCGAGGAGGCAGCGCAGGCCCGCTGAACCAGGCGCTTCTAGACGTCCAGGCGAAGCTGCGAGCTGAGGGTGACGCCATCCAGAACTGCACCAAGGCGCATCTGGCGTCGCGAGCAGCCGTCCGGGTATGTTTTCTTCTGACTTTGTTTTTCTTGTTCTTCTCTGTGGGGGTGCGCCAGCGCACCCACTGGGTGTAGTCCCCGAGTTCCGGGCCGGCTGCTGAGCAGGCGGCTCGGAACTCCATTGGCGAGTTCTAAATACTTACTCTTGTTTGAAATACTTATCACAGGATTATCACAACCTCCGGGTCACCACCTTCAACCGCAATGTTGAGGAGCTGGGCAAGCGGACTGCCGACTTGTCGGAGAGCCGGAGTGAGTCCTCCTTCTTCTTCGCGGGGGCGCGCGGGCGCACCCGCGGGCTGTAGTCCCCGAGATTCGGGCCGACTGCTGAGCAGTCGGGCCGGATCTTCCTGGTGACCTTCTTTGTTGACGACTTAGCGTCTTCTTCTTCTTTTTTCTTCAGAGGCCAACGCCGTTCTTCAGCAGCAGCTGGGCGAAGCCAACACCGCCTTGCGTGCCAAGTGGGAGGAGTGTGGCAAGCTCGTCACAGAGCGCGACCTGCTGGCTACGCAGCTGGCGGAGCAGAAGGAGCTGCTTAAGAAGGCGCAGGAGGAGGCGGAGAAGAAAGAGACTGCTCTCCTGGCCGAGTTCGAAAGCGAGCGCTCCTCCTGGACCAACAAGGAGGTAATGCTGACCTCCGGCTTCCATGAGATTGAGGATATCGTCGACGGTGAGTTTCTTTACTCTCTTTCTTTGAGCCGTCGACGGCAAGTCGGGCTGACTCCTGATTTTTTGACTTGCTTCTTTTTGTCTTGGCAGACTTCTTCCCTGGCCACACGCAAGCTGCCACTCAAGCCATCGAGGCTGATCGCGAGGCGCGGAGGGCAAATGGCGAGGAGATTGCCGCCAATGCCCCCTGGACCCTTGATGAGAAGCTTCTGAGCATCGAGGCTCGTCTGCGGCCGGCCCATTGGATGTTGCGCCGGCTTCAACATGTTGGCGCCCAGGCGATTGCTGCCTTGTGGCTAGACATGCCAGTTCTGCGCACTCCCAGTCAGACTGCCGACTGGCTGGAGGTCGCGGCTGGCCGCCTCGAGGCCTGGAAGGGTTCCTCGGCCCGGGCTGGAGCGTGTTGGGCCTTGGAATTCGTCAAGGCATGGTATCCAGGGCTGGAACTGGACCGGCTGGCCACGCTCCGGTCAGAGGCTCAAGTGGAGCTGGCAGCTGTGGAAGGCGCCCTCATCGAGCGTGCGGCGGCGATCGCCGAGTACGTAGACACCAGCGTCTTCATCCCTGAGCGGGCTGAAGATGGTAGAGAGGCGTCGCCGGAGTGGTTCGGGATGAACCCGGATTACGACGAGGACTCGGCGGAGGTGATCGGCTCCAGCGCCGAGGAGGGAGGCGAGGCGGAGGTCGGAGACGAGACGGAGGTGCCAGAAGACGGAGCAGGGGACCAGCCTCAGCTCGACCGCGCCTCCAGCAACGAGCCGCGCTCGACCGAGCCGGCTGCCGCTGGAGACGATCAAGCCGAGACTGCCCAGCCGGCCGCCCCAGCACCTGACACCAACGTCTCCTCCGACCCTCCAAACCCGTCTGCCGCTTCCTAGGCCATCGTCTTGCCTTTATTTATCTGCTTTAGTTGTCTTTGAAGAACTTGTTAATTCGCACAATTCCACCCGCGGGGTGTATTTTGAACTTCTGTTCGAAGATTCGGCCAAGGGTCTATGTTATGTAAATATTTATCTGAGTTCTATCATTTCTTGCTCATTGCTCTTTTGGCTTTTTCCTTTGCCGCCTTCACTTAGTTGCCGTCTTTGCCAGTTGGACAGCCGCTCTGCGGACTGCCGCTGGATCAAGTGCTTGGCTACTTTGGGAGGGCAAGTACTTGGCCGTTCTAGAGTTTCTTAGCAAGTTGAATAGAAGGCGGCAAGCCGACTACTCAGGAGTCGGCTTTGCGAAGAGCGGCTGGAAAGCCGGCTTAAGCTATGTTTATGCTTTGAGTCCTTAGCCATTTTTCATGTGGGCGCCCATTCTTCCTTGCTCCTGCCCACCAGACAGTCGCTCTGCGAGCTGCGGCTTCTTACAGGAGACGGCCTAGGCACCACACACTACTTGTCCGACTGCAGGAAGCATTTCATAGCGCAAGACGGCGAGTCCCCGGGCCGACTAGTCGGACCCGGTGCCAAGCGACATAAAAAAGAGTGGCATACTCGAAGGCATAATTCTTATCATATAGATAACAAAAAGGGCAATCCCCGAGCTCGTCTTGGGGGGCCTGAAGTATTGGTACTTTAATACAAAGGGTGGCGTGGTACATACTGCATCAACTGTAAAATCTTCAGAGAAGGTTTGCATTCCATGGCCGTTCCGTCTCTTTGCCGGAGTCGTCCCTCTTGTGTGCTCGGGGCTTCTGAGCGTTGATCAGATAGTAGGAGTCGTTGCCCAGCACTTTGCTGATGATGAAGGGGCCTTCCCAAGGCACCGACAACTTGTGCTGGCTGGCTGTCCGCTGGATCAGTCGGAGCACAAGGTCGCCCTCTTGGAAAGATCTCGGCCTGACCTTCCTGTTGTAGTATCGGCGCAGGCTCTACTGGTAGATGCTGGACCGGCTAAGTGCCAACAGCCGGCCCTCTTCCAGCAGATCGATGCCGTCTTGACGTGCTTCTTCTGCTTCCTCCTTGGTGTACATGGTGACTCGCGGGGAGTCGAACTCTATGTCCGTTGGGATGACGGCTTCAGCACCATAGACGAGGAAGAAGGGCGTGAAGCCGGTCGACTTGTTTGGAGTCGTGCGCAGACTCCAGAGGACGGCTGGTAACTCGTCAAGCCAACAGCCGGCTGAACGCTCCAATGGTTCGACCAGTCGAGGCTTGATGCCAGACAGGATGAGGCCGTTTGCTCGCTCCACCTGCCGTTTGATTGCGGATGGGCAACGGACGCTAAGTCCAGTCGGATGCCCTGTGTCACGCAGAAACGGGTCAAGGCGCCTTTAGCAAAATTTGTGTCGTTGTCGGTGATGATGCTGTGTGGTATGCCGTACCGAATCGTGATGTCGGAGATGAAAGTCACGGCAGTCGGGCCATTCAACTTCTTGATGGGCTTTGCTTCTATCCACTTGGTGAACTTGTCCATCGCGACGAGTAAGTGAGTTAAGTCGCCTCGCGCCGTCTTGAATGGTCCCACCATGTCCAGGCCCCAAACTGCAAAGGGCCAGGCGATGGGGATAGTCTTGAGTGCAGAAGCCGGCTGATGCGGCTTGGAACGGAACTTCTGGCACCCCTTGCATTTTTGGACCAATTCCACGGCCTATTCTAGGGTAGTTGGCCAAAAGAAACCGTGTCGAAAGGCTTTGGCGACGAGTGCTATTGAGGCCGCACTCGCCTTGATGGATGTCTTTGAGAATTGCTTGGCCTTGCTCTGGCTCGACGCAACGCTGGTAGACACCAGTGACGCTACGCCTGACCAGCTCTCTGTTGACTATGGTGTAGGCTACCGCTCGGCGTTGTACTTGCCGAGCCAAGATTTCATCGGTTGGCAGCTCTTTGCTTACTAGGAACTTGAGGATGGGTTGTGCCCATAATGGTGCTGCTATTTCTTCGATTGCCAGAACTGCGACTTGGATGAGGGCGGCTGGGCTGGGAGGCGGCGGGCTGGAGTCCGCGGCCGCTTGTTGGATTGATGAAGTCCCCGGGCCGACTAATGCAGTACCCGGGCCGAGCTCTGGAGTCTTCGGTCTGGTCGCCGCAGTCCCCGGGCCGGGTTCTGAAGTCCCCGGGCTGGCTTCGACTGCGGCGTTCTTGGAGCCATCTGCAAGAGTTCTTGTGCCGTCTGCTGGGGCTCTTGAGTCGGATCCGACTTCTTTGGGGGGAGCCGGCACAAAGATGGAATCCGACTCCGGTGAAGGCTTAACAGACGGCTTGAGGAGGCGATGAAGGGCGACGCCGGACGGTATTGCTTGGCGGGTGGAGCCGATTCGCGCCAGGGTGTCTGCTTGGTCATTGTCATTTCTTGGCACGTGAAGGAACTCGCACCCGTCGAAATATCCACTGAGTTGCTGCATGAGAAAGCGGTAGCTTGCCATGTTTGCATCCTTGGTGTCCCAGTCGCCAGATGACTGCTGGACCACCAAGTCGGAGTCGCCATAGCACAGGATCCGGCGAATACCAAGTTCTTTGGCAAGCCGGAGCCCCTAAATGAGCGCCTCGTATTCGGCGACGTTGTTGGAGGCGGCGAAATGGATCTGCAGCGCATATTTGAGCTTGTCGCCTTTAGGGGAAGTGAGGACAACGCCGGCTCCCAAGCTGGTGCGCATCTTGGAGCCATCGAAATGCATCCGCCAGTGGGTGGAGTCGGGTGCTGGTGGCAGGTACTGGGTCTCGGCCCAGTCGACGAGGAAGTCGGCCAGTGCTTGCGACTTGATGGCGGTGCGGGGCTGATAGTAGATGGTGTAGGGGGCCAGCTCTATGGCCCATTTGGCCACTCGGCTGGAGGCATCTCGGCTTCCGATGATCTCGGCTAGTGGGGCTGTGCAAACCACAGTAATTGGATGCTCTTGAAAGTAAGGCTTCAGCTTCTTGGCGGCAAAGTGTACGCCATAGCACATCTTCTGGTAGTGGGGGTAGTTCTGCTTGGAGGTCGACAGCACTTCGCTTAGGTAATATATTGGTCTCTGGACAGGTAGTGCCTTGCCTTCCTCCTTGCGCTCAACTACGATGACTGTGCTGACTACCCGGCTGGTGGCGGCAATGTACAGGAGCATGGGCTCCTTAGGAGTTGGAGCCGCCAGCACAGGGGGAGTAGCCAACATCTTCTTCAGCTGGAGAAAAGCCTCGTCCGCCTTGTGGTTCCACTCGAAAAAAGTGGTCTTCTTCATGAGCTGGTACAAGGGGAGAGCTTTCTCGCCCAGCCGACTGATGAATCGGCTGATGGATGCCAAGCAGCCAGTGAACTTTTGCACATCCAGCAGTCGGTGGGTACCTCCATCCTCTCGATGGCTTTGATCTTCATAGGGTTGCACTCTATGCCGCATTCAGAGCCCAGGAAGCCAAGGAGTTGGCCGGCTGGTACTCCGAAGACGCATTTCTCAGGGTTGAGCTTGATCTGGAATCGGCGCAGGTTCTCAAAGGTCTCCTTGAGGTCTTCCAGCAGTGTTCCACGCTTTTTCGTCTTCACCACTATTGGGGAACGTTGCAGAAAACAAAAATTTTCCTACGGTTTCACCAAGATCCATCTATGAGTTCATCTAGCAACGAGTGATTGGATGCATCTACATACCTTTGTAGATCGCGAGCGGAAGCGTTCAAAGAACGGGGATGAGGAAGTCGTACTCGACGTGATCCAAATCACTGAAGATCCTAGCGCCGAACGGACGGCACCTCCGCGTTCAACACACGTACGGTCAGCGTGACGTCTCCTCCTTCTTGATCCAGCAAAGGGGAAGGAGAGGTTGATGAAGATCCAGCAGCACGACGGCGTGGTGGTGGATGCAGCAGTCACCGCAGCAGGGCTTCGCCGAGCTTCTACGAGAGGGAGAGGTGTAGCAGGGAAGAGGGAGGCGCCAAGGCTTAAGGGTGCGGCTGTCCCTCCCTCCCCCATTTATACAGGCCCCCTTGGGGGGGCGCCGGCCCTTGGAGATCAGATCTCCCAAGGGGGGCGGCGGCTAGGGGGTGGAGTACCCCCCAAGGCAAGTGGGGCGCCCCCCACCCTTGGGTTTCCAACCCTAGGCGCAGGGGGTGGGCCAAGGGGGGCGCACCAGCCCACTATGGGCTGGTTCCCCTCCCCACTTCAGCCCATGGGGCCCTCCGGGATGGGTGGCCCCACCCGGTGAACCCCCGGGGCCCATCCGGTGGTCCCAGTACAATACCGGTGACCCCCGAAACTCTCCCGATGGCCGAAACTGCACTTCCTATATATAATTCTTCACCTCCGGACCATTCCGGAACTCCTCGTGACGTCCGGGATCTCATCCGGGACTCCGAACAACTTTCGGGTTACTGCATATTCATATCTCTACAACCCTAGCATCACCGAACCTTAAGTGTGTAGACCCTACAGGTTCGGGAGACATGTAGACATGACCGAGACGGTTCTCCGGTCAATAACCAACAGCGGGATCTGGATACCCATGTTGGCTCCCACATACTCCTCGATGATCTCATCGGATGAACCACGATGTCGAGGATTCACGCAACCCCGTATACAATTCCCTTTGTCAATCGGTACGTTACTTGCCTGAGATTCGATCGTCGGTATCCCAAATACCTCGTTCAATCTCGTTACCGGCAAGTCACTTTACTCGTACCGTAATGCATGATCCCGTGACCAGACACTTGGTCACTTTGAGCTCATTATGATGATGCATTACCGAGTGGGCCCAGAGATACCTCTCCGTCATACGGAGTGACAAATCCCAGTCTTGATCCGTGTCAACCCAACAGACACTTTTGGAGATACCCGTAGTATACCTTTATAGCCACCCAGTTACGTTGTGACGTTTGGTACACCCAAAGCACTCCTACGGTATCCGGGAGTTACACGATCTCATGGTCTAAGGAAAAGATACTTGACATTGGAAAAACTCTAGCAAACGAACTATACGATCTTGTGATATGTTTAAGATTGGGTCTTGTCCATCACATCATTCTCCTAATGATGTGATCTCGTTATCAATGACATCCAATGTCCATAGTCAGGAAACCATGACTATCTGTTGATCAACGAGCTAGTCAACTAGAGGCTTACTAGGGACATGTTGGTGTCTATGTATTCACACATGTATTACGATTTCCGGATAACACAATTATAGCATGAATAAAAGACAATTATCATGCACAAGGAAATATAATAATAATCCTTTTATTATTGCCTCTAGGGCATATTTCCAACAGTCTCCCACTTGCACTAGAGTCAATAATCTAGTTACATTGTGATGAATCGAACACCCATAGAATTCTGGTGTTGATCATGTTTTGCCCTAGGGAGAGGTTTAGTCAATGGATCTGCGACATTCAGATCCGTATGTACTTTACAAATATCTATGTCTCCATTTTGAACATTTTCATGAATGAAGTTGAAGCGACGCTTGATGTGCCTTGTCTTCTTGTGAAACCTGGGCTCCTTGGCAAGTGCAATAGCTCCAGTGTTGTCACAGAAGAGTTTGATCGGCCCCGACGCATTGGGTATGACTCCTAGGTCGGTGATGAACTCCTTCACCCAAATTGCTTCATGTGCTGCCTCCGCAGCTGCCATGTACTCCACTTCACATGTAGATCCCGCCACGATGCTCTGCTTGCAGGTGCACCAGCTTACTGCTCCACCATTCAACATATACACGTATCCGGTTTGTGACTTAGAGTCATCCAGATCTGTGTCGAAGCTAGCGTCGACGTAACCCTTTACGACGAGCTCTTCGTCACCTCCATAAATGAGAAACATGTCCTTGGTACTTTTCAGGTACTTCAGGATATTCTTGACCGTTGCCCAGTGTTCCTTGCCGGGATTACTTTGGTATCTTCCGACCAAACTTATGGCAAGGTTTACATCAGGTCTGGTACACAACATGGCATACATAATAGACCCTATGGCTGAGGCATAGGGGATGACACTCATCTCTTCTATATCTTCTGCCGTGGTCGGACAATGAGCTGAGCTCAATTTCACACCTTGTAACACAGGCAAGAACCCCTTCTTAGACTGATCCATATTGAACTTCTTCAATATCTTATCAAGGTATGTGCTTTGTGAAAGACCTATGAGGCGTCTTGATCTATCTCTATAGATCTTGATGCCTAATATATAAGCAGCTTCTCCAAGGTCCTTCATTGAAAAACTCTTATTCAAGTAGGCCTTAATGCGCTGTCCAAAAGTTCTATATCATTTCCCATCAAAAGTATGTCATCTACATATAATATGAGAAATGCTACAGAGCTCCCACTCACTTTCTTGTAAACGCAGGCTTCTCCATAAGTCTGCATAAACCCAAACGCTTTGATCATCTCATCAAAGCGAATGTTCCAACTCCGAGATGCTTGCACCAGCCCATAAATGGATCGCTGGAGCTTGCATACCTTGTTAGCATTCTTAGGGTCGACAAAACCTTCCGGCTGCATCATATACAGTTCTTCCTTAAGATAACCGTTAAGGAATGCCGTTTTGACGTCCATTTGCCATATCTCATAATCATAGTATGCGGCAATTGCTAACATGATTCGGACGGACTTCAGCTTTGCTACGGGAGAGAAAGTCTCATCGTAGTCAACCCCTTGAACTTGTCGATAACCCTTAGCGACAAGCCTAGCTTTATAGATGGTCACATTACCATCCGCGTCTGTCTTCTTCTTAAAGATCCATTTATTTTCTATGGCTCGCCGATCATCAAGCAAGTCAGTCAAAGTCCATACTTTTTTCATACATGATCCTATCGGATTTCATGGCTTCAGCCATTGTCGGAATCCGGGCCCGCCATCGCTTCTTCATAGTTCGAAGGTTCACCGTTGTCCAAACATGATTTCTAAGACAGGGTTGCCGTACACTCTGGTGCGGAACGTGTCCTAGTGGACCTAACGAAGTTCAGTAGCAATTTGATCTGAAGTTTCATGATCATCATCATTAACTTCCTCTCTAGTCGGGCAGGCACTCAGGAACATTTTCTTTGAGCTGCGCTACTTACCGTTTTCAGAGGTAATAACTTCATCAGTTTCTACTTTCCTCCCACTTATTTCTTTCGAGAGAAACTCTTTCTCTAGTAAGGACCCATCTTGGCAACAAAGATCTTGCCCTTCGATCTGAGGTAGAAGGTATAGAAGGTATACCCAACAGTTTCTTTAGGGTATCCTATGAAGACGCATTTTTCCGACTTGGGTTCGAGCTTTTCAGGTTGAAGTTTCTTGACATAAGCCTCGCATCCCCAAACTTTTAGAAACGACAGCTTAGGTTTCTTCCCAAACCATAATTCATATGGTGTCGTCTCAAAGGATTTTGACGGAGCCCTATTTAAAGTGAATGCGGCAGTCTCTAAAGCATAGCCCCAAAATGACAGTGGTAAATCGGTAAGAGACATCATAGATCGCACCATATCCAATAGAGTGCGATTACGACGTTCAGACACACCATTACGCTGAGGTGTTCCAGGCGGCTGAGTTGTGAAACTATTCCACATTTTCTTAAGTGTGTGCTAAATTCGTGACTCAAGTATTCTCCTCCACGATCTGATCGCAAAAACTTGATTTTTTTGTCACGTTGATTCTCAACCTCACTCTGAAATTCCTTGAACTTTTCAAAGGTTTCAGACATGTGTTTCATTAAGTAGACATACCCATATCTACTCAAGTCATCAATGAGGGTGAGAACATAACGATAACCACCGCGAGCCTCAACACTCATTGGACCGCACACATCAGTATGTATGATTTACAATAAGTTGGTTGCTTGCTCCATTGTTCCTGAGAACGGAGTCTTGGTCATTTTACCCATGAGGCATGGTTCGCAGATGTCAAATGATTCATAATCAAGAGACTCGAAAAGTCCATCTGCATGGAGCTTCTTCATGTGTTTGACACCTATGTGACCAAGGCGGCAGTGCCACAAGTATGTGGGACTATCATTATCAACCTTACATCTTTTGGTATTCACACTATGAATATGTGTAGCATTACGCTCGAGATTCATTAAGAATAAACCATTCACCATAGGAGCATGACCATAAAACATATCTCTCATATAAATAGAACAACCATTATTCTCGGATTTAAATGAGTAGCCATCTCGAATTAAACGAGATCCTGATACAATGTTCATGCTCAAACTTGGCACTAAATAACAATTATTGAGGTTCAAAACTAATCCCGTAGGTAAATGTAGAGGTAGCGTGCCGACGGCTATCACAGCGACCTTGGAACCATTCCCGACGCGCATCGTCACCTCGTCCTTCGCCAGTCTCCGCTTATTCCGTAGCTCCTGCTTTGAGTTACAAATGTGAGCAACCGCACCGGTATCAAATACCCAGGAGCTACTACGAATACTGGTAAGGTACACATCAATTACATGTATATCACATATACCTTTTGTGTTGCCGGCCTTCTTGTTCGCTAAGTATTTGGGGCAGTTCCGCTTCCAGTGACCACTTCCCTTGCAATAAAACCACTCAGTCTCGGGCTTGGGTCCATTCTTTGGCTTCTTCCCAGCAGCTTGCTTACCGGGCGTGGCAACTCCCTTGCCGTCCTTCTTGAAGTTCTTTTTACCCTTGACTTTCTTGAACTTAGTGGTTTTATTGACCATCAACACTTGATGTTCCTTTTTGACTTCTACCTCTGCTGATTTCAGTATTGAAAATACCTCACGAATGGTCTTTTCCATCCCCTGTATATTGAAGTTCATCACAAAGCTCTTGTAGCTTGGTGGAAGCGACTGAAGGATTCTGTCAATGACCGCGTCATCCGGGAGATTAACTCCCAGCTGAGTCAAGCGGTTATGTAATCCAGACATAGTGAGTATGTGCTCACTGACAGAACTATTTTCCTCCATCTTACAGCTGAAGAACTTATCGGAGACTTCATATCTCTCGACCCGGGCATGAGCTTGAAAAACCATTTTCAGCTCTTCGAACATCTCATATGCTCCGTGTCTCTCAAAACGCTTTTGGAGCCCCGGTTCTAAGCTGTAAAGCATGCCGCACTCAACGAGGGAATAGTCATCAGCACGTGTCTGCCAAGCGTTCATAATGTCTTGGTTCTGTGGGATAGGTGCGTCACCTAGCGGTGCTTCTAGGACATAATCTTTCTTTGCAGCTATGAGGATGATCCTCAGGTTCTGGACCCAGTCCGTATAATTGCTGCCATCATCTTTCAGCTTGGTTTTCTCTAGGAACGCGTTGAAGTTGAGGACAATGTTGGCCATTTGATCTACAAGACATATTGTAAAGATTTTAGACTAAGTTCATGATAATTAAGTTCATCTAATCAAATTATATAATGAAATCCCACTCAGATAGACATCCCTCCAGTCATCTAAGTATAACATGATCCGAGTCAACTAGGCCATGTCCGATCATCACGTGAGACGGACTAGTCAACATCGGTGAACATCTTCATGTTGATCGTATCTTCTATACGACTCATGCTCGACCTTTCGGTCTTCTGTGTTCCGAGGCCATGTCTGTACATGCTAGGCTCGTTAAGTCAACCTAAGTGTTTGCATGTGTAAATCTGTCTTACACCCGTTGTATGTGAATCTTGGAATCTATCACACCTGATCATCATGTGGTGCTTCGAAACAACGAACTGTCGCAATGGTGCACAGTTAGGGGGAACACTTTCTTGAAATTATTATGAGGGATCATCTTATTTACTACCGTCGTTCTAAATAAACAAGATGCAAAAACATGATAAACATCACATGCAATCAAATATAATAGTGACATGATATGGCCAATATCACATAGCTCCTTTGATCTCCATCTTGGGGCTCCATGATCATCTTGTCACCGGCATGACACCATGATCTCCATCATCGTGTCGCCATGAAGTTTCTCGCCAACTATTACTTCTACTACTATGGCTAACACGTTTAGCAATAAAGTAAAGTAATTTACATGGTGTTTCTCAATGACACGCAGGTCATACAAAAAATAAAGACAACTCCTATGGCTCCTGTCGGTTGTCATACTCATCGACATGCAAGTCGTGATTCCTATTACAAGAACATGATCTCATACATCACATATATATCATTCATCATTAATCACAACTTTGGCCATATCACATCACAAAGCACTTGCTGCAAAAACAAGTTAGACGTCCTCTAATTGTTGTTGCAAGTTTTACGTGGCTGCAATAGGGTTCTAGCAAGAACGTTTTCTTACCTACGTAAAGCCACAACGTGATTTGTCAACTTCTATTTACCCTTCATAAGGACCCTTTTCATCGAATCCGCTCCAACTAAAGTGGGAGAGACAGACACCCTCTAGCCACCTTATGCAACTAGTGCATGTCAGTCGGTGGAACCAGTCTCACGTAAGCTTACGTGTAAGGTCGGTCCGGGCCGCTTCATCCCACAATACCGCTGAAGCAAAATAAGACTAGTAGTGGCAAGAAAGTTGACAACATCTACGCCCACAACAAATTGTGTTCTACTCGTGCAAAGAGAACTACGCATAGACCTAGCTCATGATGCCATTGTTG
The DNA here is from genome assembly GCF_003073215.2 of Triticum urartu. Lineage (NCBI taxonomy): Eukaryota > Viridiplantae > Streptophyta > Magnoliopsida > Poales > Poaceae > Triticum > Triticum urartu. The sequence continues at coordinate 651,449,780 of NC_053023.1, read as the reverse complement.
GGGAACGTTGCAGAAAACAAAAAATTTCCTACGGTTTCACCAAGATCCATCTATGAGTTCATCTAGCAACGAGTGATTGGATGCATCTACATACCTTTGTAGATCGCGAGCAGAAGCGTTCAAAGAACGGCGATGAGGAAGTCGTACTCGACGTGATCCAAATCACCGAAGATCCTAGCGCCGAACGGACGGCACCTCCGCGTTCAACACACGTACGGTCAGCGTGACGTCTCCTCCTTCTTGATCCAGCAAGGGGGAAGGAGAGGTTGATGAAGATCCAGCAGCACGACGGCGTGGTGGTGGATGCAGCAGTCACCGCAGCAGGGCTTCGCCGAGCTTCTACGAGAGGGAGAGGTGTAGCAGGGGAGAGGGAGGCGCCAAGGCTTAAGGGTGCGGCTGCCCCTCCCTCCCCCCCCCTTTATATAGGCCCCCTTGGGGGGGCGCCGGCCCTTGGAGATCAGATCTCCCAAGGGGGGCGGCGGCTAGGGGGTGGAGTACCCCCCAAGGCAAGTGGGGCCCCCCACCCTAGGGTTTCCAACCCTAGGCGCAGGGGGTGGGCCAAGGGGGGCACACCAGCCCACTATGGGCTGGTTCCCCTCCCCACTTCAGCCCATGGGGCCCTCCGGGATGGGTGGCCCCACCCGGTGGACCCCCGGGGCCCATCCGGTGGTCCCGGTACAATACCGGTGACCCCCGAAACTCTCCCGATGGCCGAAACTGCACTTCCTATATATAATTCTTCACCTCCGGACCATTCCGGAACTCCTCGTGACGTCCGGGATCTCATCCGGGACTCCGAACAACTTTCGGGTTACTGCATATTCATATCTCTACAACCCTAGCATCACCGAACCTTAAGTGTGTAGACCCTACGGGTTCGGGAGACATGTAGACATGACCGAGACGGTTCTCCGGTCAATAACCAACAGCGGGATCTGGATACCCATGTTGGCTCCCACATGCTCCTCGATGATCTCATCGGATGAACCACGATGTCGAGGATTCACGCAACCCCGTATACAATTCCCTTTGTCAATCGGTACGTTACTTGCCCGAGGTTCGATCGTCGGTATCCCAAATACCTCGTTCAATCTCGTTACCGGCAAGTCACTTTACTCGTACCGTAATGCATGATCCCGTGACCAGACACTTGGTCACTTTGAGCTCATTATGATGATGCATTACTGAGTGGGCCCGGAGATACCTCTCCGTCATACAGAGTGACAAATCCCAGTCTTGATCCGTGTCAACCCAATAGACACTTTCGGAGATACCCGTAGTATACCTTTATAGCCACCCAGTTACGTTGTGACGTTTGGTACACCCAAAGCACTCCTACGGTATCCGGGAGTTACACGATCTCATGGTCTAAGGAAAAGATACTTGACATTGGAAAAACTCTAGCAAACGAACTATACGATCTTGTGCTATGTTTAAGATTAGGTCTTGTCCATCACATCATTCTCCTAATGATGTGATCTCGTTATCAATGACATCCAATGTCCATAGTCAGGAAACCATGACTATCTGTTGATCAACGAGCTAGTCAACTAGAGGCTTACTGGGGACATGTTGGTGTCTATGTATTCACACATGTATTACGATTTCCGGATAACACAATTATAGCATGAATAAAAGACAATTATCATGAACAAGGAAATATAATAATAATCCTTTTATTATTGCCTCTAGGGCATATTTCCAACAACCACCACATCATCCACGTAGACATGGGCGTTTCTGCCGAGTTGCTTGAGGAGGCACTTCTGCATGCAACGCTGAAAGGTGGCGCCGGCATTTCTCAAGCCGAACGTCATGGTCGGGTAGCAGAAGGCTCCAATCGGCATGATGAAGGCGGTCTTCAGTCTATCAGCCGGGTTCAATTTGGTCTGGTGATATCCTGAATATGCGTCTAAGAAGCTCAATAGCTCGCATCCGGCTGTGGAGTCTATCACCTGATCAATCCTTGGCAGGGCAAATGGGTCCTTCGGGCAAGCTTTGTTGAGGCTTGTGTAGTCGATACACATCCGCCACTGCTTGTTCTTCTTTAGCACCAGGACCGGGTTTGCTAGCCATTCTGGGAAAAACACTTCCATAATAAAGCCGGCTGCTAGGAGTCGGGCTATCTCTTCTCCAACAACTCTTCTCTTCTCTTCTGACAGGCGGCGCAAGGGCTGCCTGACGGGCTTCACATCAGATCAGACATGTAACTTGTGCTTGGAGAATTCCGTCGGGACACCTGGCATGTCTTTGGGGGACCATGCGAAGATGTCCCGATTCTCACGGAGGAAATCGACGAGCTCGCCTTCCTATTTGCTATCAAGGTTTGCACCTATGACACCGTACCTCTCTGGGTGCTCCGGGTCCAAGGGTATCTTCTTTGTCTCTTTGGCCGGCTTGAACGAACCCTCAGCTTCCGACTCCTTGGGGTTGGGTGACATCTCTGGCTGCTTGCCGGCCATCACCACAACCCGATCAAGAAGCCGCTTCTCAGCTGCAATTACCAGGGACTCGGCGAGCCGACTACTTTCAGCCGCACACGCGGATGACTTTCTGTAGTCGCCGGCTATGGTCAGAATCCCCTTGGAACTCGGCATCTTCATCTTGAGGTAGGAATAGTGGGGGACCGCCATGAACTTGGCCAAGGTAGGTCGGCCAAGCAACGCATGGTACGGGCTCTCAAGGTCCACCACTTCAAACCAGACTGACTCTCGGCGGAAATGATCCTTGTCTCCGAAGAGGACATCTATCAGAATCTTGCCGATTGGTGAGCAAGAAAGGCCAGGGACAATGCCGTGGAACACAGTCCGGCTGTTCTGAAGTTGTCTTTGCTTGATTCCTAACTTCTCCATGGTGTCCTTGTATAGGATGTTGATGCTACTGCCTCCGTCTATCAGCACTCGCGAGAAGTGAGCGGCCCGCCTATCTGTGGCAAAGGTGGCATCCAAGACCAGGGCGTAGGAGCCCGGATTCGGCATCACCTCTGGGTGATCAGCTCTGCTCCAACTGATAGGCTTCTCGGACCAGTGCATGAACTCTGGAGTATCTGATGCTACTGCATTCACCTCTTGTCGCTGCAGCCGCTTGCTGCGTCGATCGTCAGCCACACTGGTGAACACCACGTAGGCTCCGTGCTATTCTGGGTACTCATCTTGTACTGCGCCGACTGGCCTGATAGCCGGCTGCTGGGGTGGAGGCGGCTGCGGCTGCCCAGCAGGCGGGGGAGGCAGGAGGCCGTCTCCCTTGGCGATCCTGGTGAGCCAGTGGCACTTCCGGGTGGTGTGGTTTGACGGCTTCGCGCCGCTGTGGAACTTGCAAGGACCATCTAGAGTCTGCTCGTAAGAGAAGGCTGGCAACCAGTTGGACTTGCCGCCCTTCTGTCGCTTGGGCGGGGGCTGCCCCTCCGGTTGCTGGTCTTCGACTGTCGCAACCTGCCGACTGCTGGAAGTCGGCTGTGGGGCCTTACGCTTGTGGTCGTTCTGCTGTTGTCGCCGACTGGCGTCTCTAGCCGGAGTTCTGGGAGCCTGAGGGGCCACTTTGCCAGTTGCACTAACTTGAATCTCCGCCTTCATGGAGGAGTCGGCTGTGGCATACTTGTCTGCTATGATCAGTAGCTCGTCGAGGGTTTCAGGCTCGTCGCAGAGGAGCTTGTGCTTGAGGAGGGTGCCTTCTCTGCACCTGGTGGTGAAGTACTCGATAGCCTGCACCTCATGCACGCCCTCACAGGAGTTCTGAAGCTCGGCCCAACGCGTGAGGTAGTCGCGAGTTGACTCGTTGGGGCCCTGTACGCACAAGGAGAGCTGGCAAGGCTTGGGAGGTCACTTGTACGTGCTTGTGAAGTTGCGGACGAAGGCTTCGGTGAAGTCGACCCAGCTGTTGATGCTGCGGGGCTTCAGGCTGTTCAACCATGTCCGGGCCGTGCCCTGGAGCATGAGCGAAACATATTTCACGGCAATGCGTTTGTTGCCGTTCGCTATGTTGACCGCCGTAGAGTAGTCAACCAGCCAGTCTTCCGGCTTCACGGAGCCGGTGTACTTGGGCGTATCTCGGGGGAGCGTGAACCCTTTGGGAAAGGGCTCATCTCGGATGCGGGGTCCGAAACAGGGCGGGCCCAACTCGTCTTCTTCTTCCAGCGCCAGGGATCGGTGGAGTCGGTCGATCCGGTGGCTGGCGTCGTTTTCTCCGACTCCCTCTCGGTGGCCAAGGCGGTCGCCGAGAGTCGGATGGTCAACAGGCGGCGGGGAGACTCACCTTTCCTTGTGAGGAGGAGGAGGCGGACAGTCGTCCCGTCGTTCCACTGCTCTTGGGCGGCCGTCTTGGTCGCGCTCGATGGTGATGCGAGTCCGGCTGTGGCTGACAGCCGGATCCTTGTCCTTTCTTCCGCGGACAACGCCAGTCGGCGTCCGAGACGTCGCGCCTTGATCTCGGCGGGGAGGCAGGTTGTCGTTTTGCCATTGCGGCGCCTCTGTGCGGCAGCCGGCTTCGTTCTGCGCGGCAGCCGCGCCGAGGAGTCGCTGGACTCGCTCCATCATCAGGTGGCGCTCTTCACCCTCGAAGTTTTCCAGCTCGTCTGCCGCCGCCTGGGCGGCTCGGATGTTCTCCGCGTGCGTGGTGTACACGGGGCGATTGGCCCCGAACAGGTTGGCGATGTCCACGCCGCGCTGCCGGACCGCGCCTAGGCGGCTAGGCCTCGTTGGGGCCGGCGAGCCGCCCACAGCACGATCCATCTCTCGCTGGTAGGCCTCTGACAAGTGTCTCATGCTTGCCAGCTTCTTCGCGCCCTCGATGAGCTGAAGGCGGCGTGCCTCCAGTGTCTCGGCGTGAGCGTCTTCTGGAATGGGCACAGCCAGGTCTTGCAGTGCTACGTTGAGTGGGTCATGAGCTCCGCCGTCGGAGTGCTCGCCATGAACGATGACGAGCACTTCTGTGATGGTGCTTCCGCCGCTCTCCGCATGAGGGAGCTGCTCATCGTAGACCACCATGTTGGTGGGGAATGCGTCGAGCGATGCCATGTCAGAATCGACCAACATCGGGTCGGTGGCGCTCTCGCCGTCTTCTGTACCCTCGCTGACCGGCGGGGCCCGCCATCTCTGGGCCGTACAGGCAGGCCGACGTGGGCACAGGGTTCCGCTACTGGGCTGATGTCAAGGCTGGCATGGCAACAGTGTCGCGCCGGACGGAGATCTCTATTGGTACGGCGCATTGTGGCCATGCCTGCCCTTGGTAATCGGGGTGGGAGTGGGCCGTACTGCGGCCGTTCCCCGTCCCGTCCCTTCTTACGAAGGCAGAGGGTGGTTGGAGTCGCGGGCCGACTCCCCATAGCCGGCTTCTCTGGAAGCCGCCAGTTAGGAGTCGGCTCATCTTGTCGTCGTCCCTGGGACTCGACCGTGAGTGGGTAGTCGGCAGCGCCGCTGCCGACTCCCAGAGGCGGCCCTCCGTCCTGGGGTTCCTGAGGGGCGTAGCCTGCCCCGATGTCTTGAAAGGTTCTAGGCTTCAGGTTAGCCTACCCGTGGCCCATTACTCCGACACTCCGGCTGGGTGGCGGACGAAGGAGGGTGTGGGGTTCGTCACGGGTTTTCGCGGCCTCGGTGTACGAATGGGTGGGCGGATGGGATGGGAGTGGGGAACCATGGCTTAGGGACGCGCTTGTCCGAAATGTGGGGTAAGTTACGAAAGTACCCCCACCGATTTGAGGCGGTTCTTTCGGTTCAGGGATACCACGGGCACTTCACGTGTCGGGATTTCATAGGAGGTGGGAGTTTTCGCACGCGTTGTAGTTTCGGAATAGCAAGGCGCGGGTTGAGATGGAGGGAGTTGTCGGAGCACAGTGAGACAAAGATATATCTTAAATATTTCAGGCTAACAAGGCGCGGGTTGAAATTTCCGGACAAGCCTAACATGTACTGTACCAAATCAATTCGCACTACAAATGCCATTCAAAACTTTGAATTCATGTTATGTTCAATTAAAATATTTCGCTACGTGTATAATGCATGCAACCTACTACTGAAATGAACGTTTTAGTGCATTCCAAATGTATATACTACCGCTTCAATATGAACTAAATTTGAATTCATTTCTCTATTTGAATAAGATCTACAGTAATGATTGTTGTCAAGTCAACGCATTTGAATTCGTTTCTCTATTTTAATAAGATCTACAATCATCATTTTTGTCAAGTTAAACCATCGTTTGTGTATTATCTTCACAGCACACCACATGATTAGTCTCGAGTTGCATATGAGCTATGTGTACTATATGAACTCGAACTCGATTTTTTGAATCCACTTTATGTTGATTTGAAATCACATTACATTTCTAGCTCTAGCTAGATCTTCATAATCTAAACCATGTCTCATATATATAATGTGTTTATCACATTATGTATGGTGCCCCGCCCCCTAGCCTACAAGTATTTAGATGTTAGATGCAAACACCACACATTACCACAAATTCAAATAAAATGTGAGAATGTTCGATGTATAGTATTGTTTAGATTTTTTGATATTTAGTTGTAAGCTGCAAACGCCACACATTATCACAAATTCAAATAAAATGTGAGATTGTTTGATGTATAGTATGGTTTAGATTGTTCGACGTTTAGCTGTGAGTTGCAAACGCCATGCATTATCACATTATGGTATAACATGTGCACAGCACACGTATCACCGTTATATTCATGCATGCATATGTTTAAAACACTATGATCTCCTATTCAAATATATGATTCCACTTTCATATCAAATTATGATCTTTGTTAGTCTCTTACACCCACACAATCCTCTAACCTTTGTAGCTACCACTAACTTTCTCTCGTGCATGCACACGCCCTCCTCGCCCTCCCCCTCCCTCGGCATTCTATCCACCGGGCACATTCATTTTTTTTCTTTAGGTCGTTCTCCCAGAGTCTCCACAACTCCTTTCCGACACACACCGATCGATAAACCTCTCCAACGCTGCTTGCCTACAACATACACACGCACCTTCAATCTCCTCCTTTATGTGTCCTTGCCTCGTGTCTCTCATATGGTCCCACACACGTGTAAACTCTCGCCCCTCTTTTCATCGAGCTCACAGCCGCACACTCCTCCCCCTATCTAGCTAGTAGCTGAGCCTCTCGCACCACCTCCTAGCTCCATTCTCTCTGTCTATCCGTCTCGCTGGGCCTTATTTGCCTCTAACAAATGGACGTACACCGACCGATCTCCCGCTATACATATAGCTAGCTAGGTCCTTATAACTCGTTTTTACCCACGCGTCGATCAATCTACCTCATTAGTTATGTCTCTCCCTTCCTCCGACAAACAACAATTGATCGGCCGATCTAGTTAGGTTTGCTTACCAAACACATGGTTCCCCTTCATCATCCATGGATGCGTCCCGACAGATCTATCACGCACAGGTACACACAGAAACACATCCCCACTCTTATTGATAACATTGCAGTTCCACCCTCAGTTTGTCTAGTAGGCCTCTTCCACCATCTTCGAGAAGCAACTCCATCACCCATCCAGCACTCTACCCTCTCCCTCCCTCTCTCTCTCCTCTCTCTCTCTCTCTCTTTCTCTCTCTCTTTCTCTCTCTCTCTCTGTCCCATCATATTTCTCGTCCTTCAGTTATGTATGGATGTCGACCGATCTCCCTCAAGACATAGCTGGGTCTCTCCTTCTCAACACATATACGAGTCGTTCTACCTCTATAATTAGGCCTCTGCCTACCCCACCCCCCTCCCCCCCACACACACCGATACATTGAGTGCTCTAGTCATGTGTCCCTGCCACACACAAACTTGACATGTGCCCTCTGATGTTCCAGTAGGTCAGTCGCCCTATATCTTTGACTTGCACACACACACAATTTCGATGGCTCTCTTCATCAATCTCGCACCCACCCACTTGATCCTCTCTTCGACTCTATGGATATCTATGACCCCTCCCTCTCTTCTCGTGGATCGCCCGACCCTCTATATATGATATGGATAGGCCTCCATTTCACACATCCATTTCACACATTGCATGCAAAATTTTGTTTGAGATGTCATCGACACATATTCCCACAAATACATTCATGAAATCAACCCCCCCACCCTAAAACAATAAACACTCATGAACGCGGTTTGTATCTCTCACACACACCCACGTAGGTGGGGGACGTGCACGAACAGAAGAGGTGCATGCACGGCGCACGTACTCCCGTCTCTTTCCCAACCACACCCGCGCGGGTACACGGTGCAGCTCATTTCTGTACGAAAAGGCAGCCCGCGTGGTAATTTGGCACGTGTACTGGTTGTCCACTTGGTGGAGGAAGGATCGTCTACCACGGGTGAACAAACAAATTGCGACTTGACGCGTTATGTTAAAAAAAGAGGCAAACCATGTGGGGCCTACCTTAGAGGCAAGGCTCTATACACTGGAGTACTTTTGATGTCTCCCATCAACTCGCAGAACGAGGAGAAGCTTGCTTAGTACGTCGTCTCCCCCTCCCACGGGCGCGGTGGCTCGCAGGATGAGGTGAAGCTTGCTTAGTACTATACGCCTTACGCCTGCTCCCTCGCCCACGTGCGCGGTGGCTCGCAGGACGAGGAGAAAAAATTACTACTCCCTCTGTTTACTCCTCGTCCCTACTACCTTGGTTATAGAGATTATATCATATTGTTTGGAATATATATGTCCTTTAGTAGATTTCAATATGAACTACTAGTACATACTCCAAACACTGATGTATATAGACGTATTTTAGAGTGTAGATTCACTCATTTTTCTCCGTATGTAGCACTCTCCCTCGCCCCTCGACCCTTGCCCACATGGTGGACGTGCAGCAATTCATTCGGTCTCACATAGCCAGAACGATATATACTGCACTACCATTATTGCTCGACTTCCCGAAGAGGCGAAGAGCCAATCGCAAGGTTAATATTTTGGAGATGTCAAGCGCGAGGTTATAGGAGAACGAGTAGTAGGTGTCGCGTCATTTATAAATAAAGTTTTTTTTCTTCAGTGGCACGTACGCAATATGATAGGTTCATATGGAGAGAAAAGGAAACCGCTTCACTATATACATAGTCAGGATGGGCAGGCCTACACGGTTGCTTGCTGGGGTTGCTCTCTTCACACTCTCTCACACAAAACGACTGTGGCCACATCTCTAACATCCCGGCAGATCACGTCCGCCAGGGGAAGGGGTGGATGCTTAGTGTAGATGCGGTTGCCGTCGCCGACGGTGAAAACCCACTGTCGGCACCTCCCGATCAGGGGTCCCCGCCTTTCTCTCTCACAAAGCTAGTGAGGTTGCCTTCGTCCCTTTCTCACTGCCGCGACGTGGGCAGTTGCCGCCTCCCGCCGCCCTCCTCAAGGTTGAGCTACGTCACGACATCCCTCAGGTACAACTCCCTTTTACAGCCGGCTTGCACCCTTGCTCCAGGTGCCCACATCACTCCATGTGGATATTTCACTACTTCTTTTCCCCGCACATACCTCTACTGGCTTCTATGTACTGTATTTGTGATGAGTTTATGTCTCATCAACTAGTCCCAGTAATCTTATTCTAATCACGCTTCTTTAATTTCTTTGCCACAGGGATGCTCATCTCGATTTTGGTGAAACTGCACAAAATGATCCGATGGTCAAAAGGTTGCAAACTTCATTTCTTAGGAAGCTCAAACATTGCCAGCAAATTCAAGCCTGGTTAGGGTTCACGGTTCAAGGGCTAGGGACTGCATGGATCGTTTTTTTCTTTAGCTGCCTCTATTCCAAAATAAGTGTGAACTTTAGTAGTATTACAACTTTGTACTAAAGTTTGCATAAAGTTGAGACACTTATTTTGGAACGGAGGGAGTACATATTTGCTATGATCTGTCAATCATTGAGATGCAATAGCATTCATGTTAGTCTCCTTTGTATTTGATGAAATGTTGCAATAGGCAACCTTGGAAGCAAGATACATGTAACAGAAGCTGGAAGCTTCATAGCATTGTACAAATTTATCTCGCTGATAAATTATAGTACGTACTATACTAGTACTTCCTCCGTTCCTAAATATAAGTCTCTGTAGAGATTTCACCATGAACCACATGCGGATGTATATAGATGCATTTTAAGTGTAGATTCATTCATTTTGTTCCGTATGTAGTTCACCTAGTGGAATCTCTACAAATACTTATCTACTAGTAATAGCTAGCCCCCACTACTAGGAATTCTCTATCCTCTCCTTGAGCCACATCATCAAAATTAATGTAGCCGTTAGATGAACTAAATCAGTCCATAATAGCCGTCTGATCTAGACGTTGAGAGGCTCCGCACTAAGCCACATGCAAGCACGCAGAAATACCGTGACATGCATGTGAGTGGGTTTTAAATCATATCGACATGTCTGCATGCAAGCATGCACCGATAGCATGCGTGTAAGTGAGCTTTTAAGTCCCATTAACATGTCAAAAAGAAATATATAATCCCATTATGTAGTAGGAGTTGGCTGATCTTTTTTCCTTACGTGGGATGATCTAAATGATGATGGGACTTTTTTTAGTTTGGCTACCACATTTTTCATGCGGTTATAGAGTTTTTTTTAGTTCTACGAAATCGATAATTTTACGCAGAGATATACGGCTGTTCCGCGGCAACACACGAGACTCATCTAGTATTTAGGAACGGAGGGAGTACTATGTAAAGAGTTAGGTGTCGCACGGTGTCCAGAAAATATGGTGATAGTGTGAGGTGGGCCATGTAATCACTGAGCCTGCGTGTTTTCACTGCTCTTGCACTCCTCCGCTGTAAGAATGGAGAAAATTGTAATCTAGTAGTACCTCCTTTCGCCGAAAGCGTGGGACATCCAGCATTCCTACCACCTCAGTAATAAATACCAATGAGCCGTCAAATCACATAGACCCAGCAGTAAGTTGGACGGACGAAGCAACCATCACTCTTGAGCCAATGAGAGGTCGCATCCGCTCTGCCCGGGCATGAATGCGGCACCGATTCTTTGGAGCAGCGCTGACCGTTTCGGGCGGGAAGCGCGCGCGGGCGATGGAGGGGCTTTGGGTGGGCCAGGCTGGTCAGGAGCGGGTGTGGCAGCTGTCCGCCTGTCCCTACCGGACGCCTGGAAACGAGAGGATGCATCGACTCTCGCGGCTAAAATCGTACACTACGCGTCATCTCTCTGTAGGAGTAGGTCGATCTGTCGCTCTCTCTAACACACACATGCTGTTAAATACACACACACACGCACACATGCACACACAGGTTCATAGAGTAGGAAAATCATGCGAGTGAGAAGCCACAGGAAGTGAGATACAAATGGAGTACATACAAGAAGAGAAGAGGTGACGAATATTCCATCAAACCTAGACTGAGGAGTAGTACTCCCTCCGTCTAGGTGTTAAGTCATCTTACGGAAATCAGATATTCCCAAAATGTTTAGGCGTCGTCCATTAACTTCGCATCTCAATCCCCTCCTGGCCTCGTTGCTAGCGAGCGTTGTTACTTAGGGAGCGTTTGGATCCTTAGCAAGAACAGCTTATAGCATAGCCAGGCAAGGTTAGGCATTTGGAACTGTTAAAGTATGCTAGCTTTTGTGGGCCAGCTAGCTTGGGTGGGCTAGAAAAACCTTTCTAGCTCAGGAGAGCCAGATCGGCTCGCTTCCGATGGCAAACTTCGCATACTAGTGACATAGACTAGTAACATATGCATGTTACTAGTCCAAGTTACTCACCACTATGACCAGCCTAAGCAATGTAACCAAATGCTCCTTGCTCTGCCTTGTTATCTCCCTCGAAAACCCAATGCATGGAGCGCAACTACGCGTTGATCAGTCAAGAAATCAAAGTCGGCTTGCATGCGAGTTAATACATGGCCCTGCATGGTATCTGAAATGGCATCTCTTAGTTGTTTGGATTAATTGTTGTGTTCAGAGACAGAAATTAGGGCTTTGATTGGAGGAATGACCGGTCAAGCTTCTCCTTCTCCTCCAATGTGCTTGCACCTTGGTCCCGCTGCACCTTCTAACGTGACTTATTAAACCTAGACAGAGGGAGTAGTAAGTACGAGATACGGTGGCACACTGACTTAGGTCGAATACAAGTGCCCAAAATTGTGTGCATGTTATAATAAGGATTCTCTTAAAATAGTATGTGAGCGAATAGATGGATCAATTGGACAGTGTTCCCGAGCAGTAACGAGATGTGTGAGGTAAGATACACCGCTGGCGCTTTTAATTTTTCTTATTAATTTGTTTGTTTCACCCTCTGACTGGTGGGACCCAACATACTACGTGGAGAGAGGTAAGGTGACTAAGGCTGCATTATTTCTGCACCACTGTGGATAGTCTTACCACCAAAGCCACATGACACGATTATGATTTAAATCCCAATGACTCCCACGCAAAAAAAACACGGCATGCTTGTCACACGAATGCAGGAATGTATAAAAGGTTTTTTTCCTCTCGTTGAACATAACAAGAGGGTTGTGTAGCTGGTTAGCCTGTTCGCTCATCAAACTTGAGGTCTCGGGTTCGATGACTATACTTGAGCATAATTCATGCCAGGAGGATTCTTTGACTGGTCAGAATGAATGGATATAGAGCTATACGATCTTGTAGTGACCGTATAATCACCTCATCACGTATAAGCAGCAGCCTCGGCGCTTGTTTTCTAGGGTTTGCACGCTTCACACTCTCTCTCCAATATATATATACATGCTGGAGCCTCAGCGCTTGTAGTTTCTCTCTTCACACTCTCTCACCCTCTCCAGATCTAAAAAAGACTTCGTTGGCCTCTCTCTCCCCTCATTGCTGGTCAAAGAGCCGGCAAGATCCGTCCGCCGGGAAGGGAAGGAGGCTTAACGCTGTCGCCGTCGGTGAGGGAGGGAATCCACTACCGGCATAGCTGTTCACTTTCACCCAGTGGCGGCGCGGGAGGTCAGGGTGTGCGTTCGGTTTTTTCGGTTTGATTCGGTTCGGTTTATACGGTTTTCGGTTTATACGGTTTTTATACTTTGGTTTATACAGTTGTATACATAGATACGGTTCGGTTTCGGTAATAACCATTTAATTTCGGTTCGGTTTCGGTAATAACCAAAATAACCAAAGTTGACGCGAATTTTTGAACAATGCATAATTTTTTATCACATGATTCAATTTGTGTATGTAGGTTAGTTTTTTCTTTTGAGAACTATGTACATAAATTAAATCATTAGATGTCATACATGATTTGGTGGGGCATATATGTATCATGTATGTACGACGTGCACCAGATCGAGGCATATGACTGATGAGGCGTTGAGCCATTGACAGAGATGTATGCATGTACTATGAAAATTTGAGGATAACACAGGGAAAGAGCACCCCGTGAGCTACGCTAGCCTCCAGATTTTTGTTCGTGAAAAAATGCCACGAAATACCATAGCGCTAGCCTATAGCGTCCAGGCTCCTAGTCCAAGCGCAGCACCAGCCCTGCGCGTGCGTTGGGCAGCCAAGGGCCCAGGCGGCCAGGCCCAAGCGCCAGGCGCTAGCCACCAACTCAGGCACCAGCCGCGCCACCCAATAGTACCATCTCGCGGAGCGAGCAGGATTGAGATGGGTGGATGGCTATAAAAGGAGGGGCGACAGAAGGGATCAAGATCAACTCAGGGCTTTGGTTGTTTAACACACAACGAAGAGTTTCGGTTTAATTCGGTTTAACCGAAAACTGTCGGTTTTTAACCAAAAAACCGAAGGTTATATGGTTTTCTAAATTGAAAACTGAAACTGAAACCTGAAAAAACCGAAATTCGGTTCGGTTTGGTTTTTTCTGGTTTGGTTTTTGGTTTTCGGTTCGGTTTTGCACAGGCTGAGCGGGAGGGCCTCCGACCCCTTCTTCTTCGCCGCCATCCCGTCGCCCACCGAACCACGCCCCAAGAACCTTAAGGTATAATTTACTTATTCCACATGCATTGCCCTAGCTGCATGTGGGCTTTTTCCGCTTCTGCACTTGAATCTAGGTGTTGGACCAAACAGGAAAGTAGTGGGGAAAGTTGTATACCATGAATCTAGGACATGGTTCAAAGAGGAAAGGAGTGGGGGAAAGTAGTGGGAAAAGTTGTATAGCATGAATCTAGGACGTGGTTCAAAGAGGAAAGGAAGGGGGAAAGTAGTGGGGAAAGTTGTATAGCATGAATCTAGGACGTGGTTCAAAGAGGAAAGGAATGGGGGAAAGTTTTATCGCATAAATCTAGGATATGGTTCAAAGAGGAAAGGAAGGGACGAAAGTACTAGTACAGACTGGCTATCCAGCACCTACGTTGGTCGAAAAGGGAAAACAATGACAAACGCAGTACGCACATCTGTAACGAACTGATCTTTTGTTTTGGCGGACAAGGTTGTAGAGTTTGAGGACGACTAGATTTGCTGCGCTCACATAGGGAAAAGTGTAAAGATAACAAAACTGGGACCAACACAAATATGCTCCTTGGTTGTTTGTTCTTTGTTGCAACAGACTGTGCATGACCACAGTACATCGGTAGATGCACATGGTGCTGGTGCATCCATTGTCCCGTGCAACTCTTTAGCTGTTGTTAATCTAAGGCCCTATTTGGTTAAAAACTCCCTAGTCCCTACCTTCTTGGTTCCAGGGACTAAACATGGACTAGAGGTTATTAAATGACATGCTAAAAGACCATGTTACCCCTAGTAATGAACTAATAGAGACAAGGTGCGATGCGTGGCAGGGGAAACTGTTGGAAAAAGTCCCAAAAAGACTCCCTCGGGGTCTTCTTTCTTTAGTGCCAAATGCCCACTTTTAGTCCCTAAAAGTCCCTCCTGTTTGGTTTAGATGGGACTAATACGGAGGTTTTTTAGTCCCTACACCAAAATGTCCCTGTAAACAAACACCCTCTAATAATGCCGTTGGAAAATTTATGCAATGCCACAGTTAAAAGCAAATTACATGTTTAATGAATTTTATTAATATAATCTCTGTGTTAATATTAATCAATGCCACCATTTGAGAAATGCTACTGTCTTGCTTTCTTTCCCATTTAGATAAGGTAGATGCTTCTTTTTGTTGGCTTATGTGTCATCCACCGTTATTGACCACTAGTTGTTTCCTTTGCACCTCTGAGTACACTACTAGAAAAAGGGCTATAGATGGGATTGACACTAATGGCGCACCAGACAAGCGGTGCGCCATTAGTATATACTAATGGCGCACTTGGCCCAGGGTGCGCCATTTGTATCAAAAAAAAATTTGAACTAGTGCGCCTATCCAAACATACTAATGGCGCATCCAGACACAGTGCGCCATTACTAGTTGTAACTAGTAATGGCGCACCTGTCGGAAAGTGCGCCACTAATGTTGTTGTTTTTTTATATTTTTTATTCCTTTTTTTGCAAAACTACTAATGGCACACTGTTCCACCGTGCGCCATTACTAGTTTAAACTAGTAATGGCGCACTGTGGGACAGTGCGCCATTAGTATGTTTTTTTTGTTTTTTTTTGCAAAACTACTAATGGCGCACCACCAGAAGGTGCGCCATTAGTAACCTGGATTACTAATGGCGCATTTAGTGTTGGTGCGCCATTACTAATCCCTCCCCTGCCTCGTCTCACCCGCGCCTGACCACCACCGCCCACCACTTCCCCGGCCGTGCTCGCTTCCCCCGCCGCACCCGACCACCTCCCTCACCGTCCCCCCTCCGCCCGCGCCCGCGCCCTCGCCGTCCCCCTCCCCCCACGGCCCCGCCTGCGACAACCTCCCTCCCGAGCGCGACAGCTAGGTTTCCTAGCCGCCGCCACCACTGCCGGCGCCCCCGCGCCCCCACGGCCCCCACCACCGCAGCTCCTCCATCGCCGACGCCTCCGCGACCTCGCCGTGGCCGCCGGCCTCCCCACGACCAACCGAGGCATCCCTTCGACGCCGCCTCCGCCGACCCCGACACCAACCCCAACCCCGACCCCTCCGGCGACCGGCCGCGCCCGCCCAGGTACCTCTCCTCCTTCCTCCTTCCTCCCTCTCCACCCTTCCTCCTCCTTGTCGCCTCCAAAATTGGCCATGACCCAGTGCACTTTAATTTGTTAGAAAGATAAATATTTTGTTGGACAAAGTAGTTCAACATATGCTACATATGAAATTTTTACAAATCTACATTAGAGCAAACACACGGCAATTTCCATCTATTCAAACCCCTAATTATCTAAGACATGGCAGTTGCCATCTATTCAAACTCCATTGACAGAAATAACTAGAATTAATGCCACACTTTTTTAGTCAAATACCACACTGCTTACATTTTGGACCTGTACTCTAGGTGGCACATTTGTGGACCGATTGAGTTATTTTCCACCCATTCTGTGTACTTCTCCATCCCGGTGGTTATTATTTGTGAGAATCGCACCAGCAAACATTTTTCTATGACTTCTAATGAGTTTGCTATGTGTTCATAAAGATTATGTAAAAGAAATGCGAAATGCATCTGCTTGTGCATATATATATATAGATGATTATGGTTTCTGCCATTTATATATCTAAGTAACCAAACATCTAGAGTTGACGATTCTCTCTCGAGTAACAAACATCATTGTTTGCATAGGCTCCACCAGAGCCTGATTTTGCTTTACCATTCTATAATCTTCACCAACTGCAGGCAAATTGGCCCATAGTTACAAATCCCAATCATTTCACTGAAAACACATGGGGCAAAAAAATGTTTCACTGCATCCAACCAAAACTTGCTGTAGTGCATTCAGATGCTTCTTGGCTTGACAGAGTTATACTTGATAGATGAAGTATGTGTGTATTCAGATGCTTTGTGTAATTGTACCTGTTATATCTGACCACTGTTTATTGTGGTTTTGATTTTTTTGCAGTGTTCTCAAGTATAACAACATAGTGGGATCATTTGTCAACATAGTGGGATCATTTTGCAGATTCCAGCAAACAACATAGTGGGATCATTTGTCAAGGCCAGCATCAGAGTGCTAATTTACAGGTATAAATAGATAAAAGATTCAGAGAGTAGCTCTTTTCTTACCAGCATCATGAAGGTTGGGAATATCTTTGTAGAAAACAAAAAGATTAGGAAACTGAATCTAAGGACCAGGGCTAAACCTCTATACATTAGTGTCTTTAACATGGTATAAAATACCTGAACTGAATTTGTGGGGCCTCTAAAATTCTGGAAAAAATTAAACTCAAGAATGCGAAGCTTGTCTTGAGGCTCATCTTTGAGACAGGTTATCTGTGTCGGTTGTCGGAGCCTTGGAGGTTGCTGCTGAGAGCTGTCACAGCAGTGCGTGGTGTCAGTGATATGGCCAAGCTGCTAGTTCAACTACTGGGCAACTAGTGGCCCTTGTTATCAAAGTAGTCTTGCCACATGTTCATAGTAATCTCCAATCATATTAGCAGTACTGAATCAAACTTGTCTTGTTTTATGGGAATGGTTGATTACCTTGATTATACTTACTGGATGTTGACTCTATAAATCATATTGATACTGATGTTAAAGGTATTTCTAGCAAAACCTGAAATGCTAGATGGATTGATTTTTCTGAGCTGTTTGTGCTCTCCCTGCATCTTTCAGCTCTCATTTTCAGTGGAGTTGTTGAATTATATGCTCTCATTGGACATGTTTTACATGTTAGTTTGCTGGGTTTTGTCTCCGACCATCGTGTCGTGATGAATTTGCAGGTACCCCGAGAGGCCCTTGAGTTTGCCGGAATGTCGATTAACTTCCGTTCCGGCAAATTCGGGTACTCCATATGTCCTATTTTCAGCAAAGGTCATGCTGAAATTTTCCGTGAATTTTAGCATGACTTTGCTAAAAATTGGACATATGAGGTACTTGCTACTAATGCATGGGCCGGGGTATCTTAGTACTTAATTAAGTAGGATCAACTGCCCCTTTATTCTTGTTGTATTAAACCATAGGTGGCAATAGAGCCAAGTGATTAGTGCCAAGTGATTAGGCCCAACCTAGGGTGCCTCGGCATCGAGAAACCCTAAATGATGAAAACTTAACTTAGCATTTAGGGTGCCTCGGCATCGATAAACCCTAAATGATGAAAACTTAACTTAGCATTTAGGGTGCCTCGGCATCGATAAACCCTAAATGATGAAAACTTAACTTGGCTGCCCCGGATGCCTCGGTGTCGATGAGAACCTAAATGATGTATGCTTAGGCTTTTAGGGTGCCTCGGCGTCGAAACCCTAAATGATGAAAGCTTAGGATTTTAGGGTGCCTCGGTGTCGACAAACCCTAAATGATGAGACCATGATCTTGTTCCTTGACAATAACCAACTTTTTGACCAAACTTTTTTCCTATTTTGAGCGAAACATGGCCCACAACGATGAGGCCGGTGGTTCGGGCGGCAAGAAATTCTGGGAGCTGTCCCAGGATATGTAGTCATCGAGGTCAGTGCGACATGCCTCACCTGGACGATGATCGGCGCTTCAGCATTAAGCTCGAGGAGACCTTCAAAGTCGAAACGGTACACAACGACGACAAGTGTTATTTTCATAATTAAGCATTACTTCAACTATTTCAACATGTAATTTTCATCTTTTACAATTCGAGTATAGCTTATCCCATGCCATGCAAGACGCTATGTCTTGGAGAGGATGGATTTTGAAGACCATGAAATTTCTGAAACAAAGAAAATTCACCTAAGGACTCATCACGATGTGGACTTTGAAGTAAATCTATATAATTCTGAGAGCGTAACCCATTTTGGTTGCAAAAATTGGGAAGCATTTTGCAAGATGTATGGTTTTGATGAGGGTATGCTTATCACCATGGATCTTGGTAATCCTGACATCAACCAAGACAATATGGACATTTGGGTCCTTGTTGATACGCCTCCAGTTCTACCGCTATGTGAGTTTCTCAAACATAGTTATTAGCTAATTTATATTGTTTATTTCAAAATAGTTGACAGCTTATTTCCATTGACAGCTTATTTTTATTGTTCAAAGAATGTGCGGGAGATGGTAGACAAAACCCACTACACCGATGGCTCCGAATTAACAACTTACAAGGAGAAAAATCATCTGGTCGGATTTTGTACTGACATTGAAAATTACATTATCCACAAACAAATTCCTCAACATTAAGGTAAATACGTGCCACTAGTGCATGTGTTCAACTACGGTAACTACCATGGAGATACCCTGGTAAGATTTTTACTATTACGACATCCGTGCATCTTTTGCATACTTCTAAAACTAGTACATCATTGCTAACTATGAAGTTATTACTATGTTTTTCAACAGATAATCCCAGAGAATTGTGTGCCTCATATGATGTATCTGAAAGGTAGTGTTAATGTTTTGAACATACAGCCAGGTCATCCTACGAATCTCAACTGTCCATACGAGATTTCTAAAAGAAGTGGAGACATGAAAATCAAAGGATGGAAAAAATGTATGGACAGTCGTAAGGAGCTTCTTGGAAGCAAAAGGAAGCGAAGCGCAAGAATTGGAGACAGGATGTTCTCCATTCTCCATAATGGAGAGTCAGGGTCTATATTGTTTTATGCTATTTTAGCTTAAATAGGGTATTTAGGTCCTGCCTAATATTGATGATCATGTGCTGATGAACAATTAAGTAGGGTTGGTTCGAAGACTATCAAGATGATGATCGTATGACTTGTTATGAATAACGAGTAGAAGTTGTATGATGATGATTAGTAGGACTTGTTAGGATTAGTATTACTTCCAACAAACTCGATACTCGCGGTCTTGAGACTTGTAATGTTTTATCTTTGTTTAGTCTTTTCAATTCGGAGACTAATATGATGAATTGTATTCGGAGACTAATATGATGAATTGTATTCAGAGACTAATCTTCTATTGTATTCGATGAATCTGTTGTTGATGTGTGCTGTCTATATTTTGTCCAATTATACATTTTGTAACCTGTGCAAAAAACAGAAAATTAAAAAAAACATAATATTCATACTAATGGCGCATCACATCACAGTGCGCCATTAGTATGCCAAAGGATACTAATGGCGCATCATTAAACAGTGCGCCATTAGTATGCCGAAGTTACTAATGGCGCATCTTGTTGTCGTGCGCCATTAGTATGCCAAAGCACCTGGGTATACATGGCCCCCTGGGAGGCATACTAATGGCGCACTATTGTATATACTAATGGCGCATCCAAGGTGCGCCATTAGTATACCAGATACTAATGGCGCACCAGTGGTGCGCCATTAGTAAAATATACTAATGGCGTGCTACTAATGGCGCACCACTAATGCGCCATTAATGGCCAAATTAGGTGTGCCATTAGTAGGCCTTTTCCTAGTAGTGGTAAACAGGGTTATCTACTTCACCTCGTTGCCATTGTGACCTTTTGTTGCACTACACAAAACACTTTTGTTTTAAGAGTGTTTTGTGCAATTCAACCAAAATGTCACACTGACAACGTTGCTTGATTGCTTGATCTTAGTGTAACTGCACAAGAGGAGATCTTACTTCCTATCCGTGTTGGCAAATTTGGTTCAGATCTTCTTCTTGTGAGTTGTTTGAATTCCGCGTCATGAGAGGTCAGTACTAGCCTTCTTTCACATGATTCTGCAGTGTGCTTTCATATGTTGTGCTACTTGTACGGTAATGTTGCTTGATTTTAGTGAACTGCACAAGTGGAGACAAGACTTCCAATCTGTATGTGCACCGTAATATCCCATTGAGGTAAGATAAGGATATTTCACAACTGTTGGCCTATATTTTTCCACTTTCATCAGAAAATTAATGTCATTGTTTAGTGCTATACTTGTGCTCCCTAATTGACATGCCAAATCTTACATTGAAGGCGAAGCTTGTCTATTATTGAACCAAGTGATGAAGGGGAAGAACAAGCGGAAGAAAAACAAAACTCAACTCCCGGTGCTGTAATGAAGCACTGGAACTGTGATGACACAAGTAATGATATAGTTTTGCATCTTAATTTATTGCTATGGCTGGAACGAGCAATTGTTTTGCCACTGATTTGATGCCACTCTTAATGTAATACGTAATTATCTCTACTTGTGCAAACAGGGATCTTCTTTGAAGATACCATATATTTTAGTGGAACTGCACAAGAAGATGTTGGAAACATTAAACTAATCGAGGAGTATATAGTAAGCATGGCCACCACAGTAGATAGCAATATATGGTTCCAGAGAAGTGCTTCATCTGTATGATCTACACAATAAGCCTCCTGACAAAGGTTGGTACTCGCCCACTGATTTCATCCATATGATTGAGCTTTGTCATCTCTATTGGTGTTGTGCTACTGTTTAGATACTGTCATGAAAAAGTGGTATTGTCCTTGAGAAGTGCTTCATCTGTGTTGTTTTAAATATTTCCTTTCCTTTTCTTCGAGCAAACAAGGATGCTAGCATTTAGTTGTCCTCTTGTCTTTGCACAACAGGATCATTTTCCTCTGAAGAAGAATATGGAGTACGTGAAGTGACTAGTTCCGATTATGGCAGGATGAAGAAGCCATGTCTATCTTCTCATCAAAAGGAGCAGTTGAAGGATGGTTACATGTAACGCCCTCGATGCGGCTATATCTCCCACGTGTCGAAGCACGACTTAGAGGCATAACCGCATTGAAAGCAATGTCACAAGTGAGGTAATCTTCGCAAACAACCCATGTAATACATTAAGGGAAAAGAGATACATAGTTGGCTTACAATCACCACTTCACACAAGTACATGAATAAAGCATTACATCAACCAGATACAATCAAGGTCCGACTACGGAACCAAAATAAAAGAAGAACCCCAAATGCGACAAGGTCCCCGATCGACCCCAACTGGGCTCCACTACTGATCAACTAGATCGAAACAACATAAAGGACAAGATCTTCATTGAGCTCCTCCTTGAGCTTGGTTGAGTCATCTGCACGGTCTCATCGGCACCTGCAAGCTGGTTTTGGAAGTATCTGTGAGTCACGGGGACTCAGCAATCTCACACCCGCGCGATCAAGACTATTTAAGCTTATGGGTAAGGTAAAGGTATGAGGTGGAGCTGCAGCAAGTGACTAGCATATATGGTGGCTAACCTGTTCGCAAAAGAGAGCGAGAAGAGACGGCAAAGCACGATCGAGAAAACTATGATCAAGAAGTGATCCTAGAACAACCTACGTCAAGCATAACTCCAACACCGTGTTCACTTCCCGGACTCCGCCGGAAAGAGACCATCACGGTTACACACGCGGTTGATGCATTTTAATTTAAGGTCAACTTCAGGTTTTCTACAACCGGACGTTAACAAATTCCCATATGCCCATAACCGCGGGCACGGCTTTCGAAAGTTCAAATCCCTGCAGGGGGTCCCAACTTAGCCCATGACAAGCTCTCACGGTCAACAAAGGAATAGACCTTCTAGCGGGAAGACCCGATCAGACTCGGAATCACGGTTACAAGACATTTCGACAAGTTAAAACAAATCCAGCAACACCGCCCGAGTGTGCCGACAAATCCCGATAGGAGCTGCACATATCTCTTTCTCAGGGCACACTCAGATTGTCTTAGGTACGGGTAGGCCAGCCCAGAGTTGCCCCTGGTGGCCACCGGCAGCTGACAGGTGTACCAACACTCAGAGGAGCACTGGCCTGGTGGGGTTAAAATAATGATGACCCTTGAGTCTGCAGAACCCAAGGGAAAGAAAAGGCTAGGTGGCGAATGGTAAAATCAATGTTGGGCATTGCTGGAGGAGTTTTACTCGAGGTGAACTTTCAAGGGGTTCCCATTATAACCCAACCGCGTAAGGAACGCAAAATACGGGAACATAACACCAATATGATAGAAACTAGGGCGGCAAGAGTGGAACAAAATACTAGGCAAAAGGTCAAGCCTTCCACCCTTTACCAAGTATATAGATGCATTAATTAAATAAGAGATATTGTGATATCCCAACAAGTAAACATGTTCCAACAAGGAACAACATCTCCATGTTCCAACAAGGAACAAACTTCAATCTTCACCTGCAACTAACAATGCTATAAGAGGGGCTGAGCAAAGCGGTAACATAGCCAAACAACGGTTTGCTAGGACAAGGTGGGTTAGAGGCTTGGTTCAACAATATGGGTGGCATGATAAGCAAGTGGTAGGTATCGCAGCATAGGCATAGCAAAAGAGCGAGCAACTAGCAAGCAAAGATAGAAGTGATTTCGAGGGTATGGTCATCTTGCCTGAAATCCCGCAAGGAAGAAGAACGAGTCCATGAAGAAGACAAATGGACGTAGACGAACGGGGCCTCACAAACACGACGTTATCGGAACCAACCCGAAGAAGCAACACCGGAAAGAAGCAAACAACATAGTAAACAAACCTCACATGAACATGGCATGATGCACACCAAGTATGATGCATGTACGGTTTAAAGAAGCATGGCATGGCAACGAGCACAAGCAATTCTACAAATTAAGTGGAGCTCAATATGCAACGAGTTGCATATTGACGAAACACCACATGACTTATTTAGTTCGATCTTGTTTATGTACCCAACAATATTAAATGTTGTTAAACATGGCAAGAGGGTGAAGCAAAGTTAAACTACCTATCTAGTCAAGGTTAAATGAGGCCGGAAGCAACGAACAACAAATCCGGAAACTCCTCATGTGCATATATTAGGTTAGGTCCTGTTCTGTCCTAAAACATATTTTTTAGAGTTGTTTAACATGCAAAGTAAAGCCACCATGTTAAACTAGACATTTTTCCACCCCATTTACATATAAAGTTTATTAAATTCTGAGTTACGGTTATTTAGTTATGAATTAAAGCATTTTTAACATGGCATAGGGGCAAAATTACACAACCAATAGTTTAAACATTTTTAACATGAATGAAAGTTGCATATTATTAAACTAGACAAAATTCTAAGCAACTTTCATATATAAATTATTTAGATCCGATGCACGGTTGTGGAGTTATTAAATGCATGAAGTTTAGGGGGCTTTCTGCAAAACTGTCGTCTCTGGAATAAATATGAAATTCGTAGATCTGGAAAAAAACATGAACGGGCCGAATCTAGCAGGCTGGACCAACATGAGAAAAAAAAAGGAGGGCGCACGGGGGCGGCCTCACCCATGGGCCAGGCCCAGTTCGGAGGGGAAGCAGGCCTAATCTTGGCGCTGGATACGGCCCACGCGGCCTGCACACCTGTCGTCGTCCTTCTCCTCGATCCAGAGGGGGTCAAGGGAAAACAGAGGCGACGCGATCTTCGGTAACTGGCGAGGCGAAGGCATGGCGTCTTGCGGTGAGGCCAGGGACGGGTGGATCCGGGGCAGGGCGGCGTTCTCCGGCGGAAGGGGGCGCAGGGGCTTGCGGCTCGGCGCGGGGCTCACCCATCCATGGCGGCGGCGTCCTGGTGGATTCCTGTAGAGAGAGGCGAGTGGGAGTTGAGATGAGGGGACCGGAGGAAGGAGAGAACGAGAACCAGGGCAACACTCAACTGAGGCGGCGAGGGTGGAGATGCTCGGGCGCGTCTCGAGCAGAGGAGGAAGAGGCGAGGACGAAGACCATGGTCCTATTACTGCTGCTCGCGGGGTGGTGAAGGCAATGGAAAATGGGCACGAGGGCCTTGCTCCTTTGGGCGATGGATGGCAGAGGAAGATCTCCTCCCTTGGATCGTGCGCGCAAGGCAGAGCGCTCCGGCTCAGTAGAGCGAAGGGATCGAGGGAAGGATGGATTTTTGTTGGCTGGTCCGATGAAGAAACGAGGGGGATATTTTGGATCGGGGAGGATCCCGATGTGGATTCAGTGGAGTGTGGCGGCGGGCGATGGGACACCTCTCCTAGATTTTAGGGTTTGATCCGATTTGGGTAGGGGTTGGTCTATATATAGGGACAAAAAAATTAGGTTTGGACCCTCCGATCAAAATCGGACGGTATCGGATAAATAGGCTAGGGAGCCCAATGAAGAAAACGGAGACGTTTTGTAGATGTTTGGGGATGATCCGGACACAACGGTGGCGACTGCTCGGGTCGGGTCCGGGACAACTTTCGGACGCGCGCGAGGATGGCCGCGGGCTGACGAGAGAGGTTAGGTAGGGCTTGGCGGAATGTGAAGAGCGGCTTGGTCTGAGAGAAGAGGGTAGAGATGCAGCCCGGCACGGTTTCCGGAGACCGAAAACGTCCGACGTTTTGACCGACTATAATGTCGCTATAGTTATCTGTTGGGGCGTCAAACGAACTCCGAATGCGACGAAAATTGACAGGCGGACTACCTACAACATAAAAACACCGCACGCCAACTTTCACCCCATTTCGAGAACATTTTCCAGCCACTTATAAAATACTATTTCGGACATGCCGCGGGCGCGTGCAAGTGTGTCTGGGCTCAGAACGGACAACGGACGGAACTGGGGGAACCCGGACTAATGCAAGTTTCGAAAACATGATGATGCAATGCACATGATGACATGATAAGATGCAACACGCAAGCAAATGACAAGGCAACAACAGCGTATAACTGGAGGACACCTGGCACATCGGTCTCGGGGCGCTACATTACATTACTACCCACAAGACCAAACTAACTTCAGCTCAGAAGGACTGACAAATCTCCATTTTTTTGCTGTGATGCGTGAGTACAATGTTGTTCTAGGATTCTTTCTGGTGAGTTCCATTTTTGTAAAAGTGTGCTCTACATGGACCATGTAGGTGCCTGTTTAAATTGTCAATTCATAGTACAGTTTGCTTTATACTAATCAGTTTTTTGTATTTGTGCAAACAGGGGTGCTCAGCATTTCAATGGGAACTGCACAAAATGTTCATGAATACATCGAATCATTCATTTCCACCACAAGAAAGGAGGTGCTGATAAGTTCAAGGTGTTTCAACATATAAGGGCGAAATCATACAAGCTACGCGTGAATTTGGTTGATTTTGGTGGAACTGCACAAAAAGAACAACTGGTTTATTTAGCACGAGGTGCCATGTCAATGTCTGAACTGATGGCAAACCCTGCCCATTCCACGTTTGATATTTTCGAATGGGACGCCCTTTGCTGTCAGCAGCGTCGATCAATTTTTTCTTTATTCTTTAGTTGTGAAGTAAATATTGCCTCTGACATGTGAGTCGCTGAGATGCATAATCATCGATCGTTTTGAATGTTCTCTATGAACCCTGTGTGTTTTTGCAATGTACAGAAATGCTAAAAAGCTGCTCAAACTCTTTGTACTCCTTCTGTTCCTTTTTACTTCGCACATTGTGAAAGTGCATACTTTTTTCCATAAGATTGGTCAAAGTAGAGATACTTTGACTACAGACAAAACTTGTATGCAGACTCGAAAGGACCGGAGGGAGTACATGTGAAACTGCTGCAAACGAGGTGATCACCCACGGAATAATGCTAGTACGTATTGTTTTGCATGTTCATCCAATGCCAATGATACAGGAATTCGAACTAATCAAAATAAATTCATTCATACATGGTCGGATTTCATATAAACATGTCGGATTTCATTACATTTCATACATTCTTCAACTAAAAAGGGGTGCGCTGGTGGTATAATTAATTAACCGAAGCTACCCACCTGTGTCCCCCTAAGCCGAACAGAAGCTTCAGTGACTTAACTGCAGGTGCAGTTGCATAACTGGCATGTGGCCTGTTGGGCCCACGTGTTAGTCAGCCAACTGCACCAACAGTTAAGTAGAAGTAGTGTCCTTCTCCAACACAGCTCTCCGACTCCACGTCACCGCCAAGAAGCTAACCGGCCGTCAATGGTCAACCCGCCTAGCTTGGCTTCAACCGGAGGGTAGCAGCGATGGCCTTACTTGGACCCGAGCGGCGGCGACCTAGTGTGTTCTACTTTTCCTCGTTTTCTGCATGGCGCGGCCTCGTAGGCAGCGGGGCAGGGCCTCGGCGGAGCCGGCGATGTCCTCTGTCTCGTTGCCGGCGGGCAGCGCCTTGGTAGAGCAGTGGAAATCCTCCCCCTCGTTGCCGGCAGGGTGGGGCCTCGGCTGAGCCAACGATGTCCTCTGCCTCGTTGTTGGCGGGGCGGGGCCTCGGCAAAGCCGGCGGTGTCCTCTGCCTCGTTGTTGGCGCCGTGGGGCCTCGGCGGAGCAGGGTCTCGTCGACGCCAACGGAGCGGGGACTCGTCGGAGCCGTCATTGTCCTCTGCCTCATCCTCGGTCTCGCCAAACAGCGCCTCGTCCGCTTCATCGCCCTCTTTGTAGGCGGCCGCACCCTCCGCCGCCCGCATGCGGTACCGCCTGAGCTCGAGGCGGCCCTCGCGGGCGGAGCGGTACGAGTCGAGCAGCGCCTCCTGCTCTGCCTGCTCCGCGGCGATTTGCTCCTCCGCCTGCAGGTGCTCCTGGAGGAGATGGTGGTTTTAGGCGGCAGCGGCCTGCGCCTCCCAGAACTGCTCCTCACGCATCTGCCTCACCATGTCCATATATTGGGCATGGGCCTCGCCGATGGTCATGGTGCAATGCACTGGCGAGGATGGCGCGGAGGAGGGGGTTGGCGCCGGATCATAGACTACCATCTTCTCCATTGGGACGTCGTCGTCCTCTGGCTGCCTGCCGGCCAGCCGGTCGGCAGCAATGGCTGCCATCTCCTTGTGGTCCGTCATCCGCCCGTCCCGAAGAGCGCTGGAGCGCGAGGAAGCCATGGTGGGCAGTAGTGGTGTGGACAGGAGAAAGGGAACGGATTCGAATGACTGCGGCTATGGCCGGCGCAGCAGTTTATATAGCAATGGTGGGCGGCGGAGGGATGGACGTGTGGCGCCAGAGTAGCGGCCTTGGCAACCGCGTATCGTTAATGTGGGCGGCAGACGGGCGGACGGACGGAACTTGTGTCGTTTTAAGGTGGACCAATCGCCTGCACCGGGAAGCGGGGCGGGCGGCGCTGACTATTTCGGGTGGAAAGCGCGCGTGGGGGAGGAGATGACTTTACTTGGAGAGGATGACAATGGGGACCCACCAGGGCCATAGCCTCACGTAAGCAAGTGCCTCCTTATTATATAAAACTATAATTTTTTTGCTTCCTCCTGGTTTCCTGACATCACGGTCCCACACCATTGTCAACCTATGTAGTCAATAAATGAGAGAATTGCACAAGAAGCGGCCGACAGTTGGGACCAAGCAGCTCGAGCAATATTTGTGTTTTGAGGTGTGAGCACTACAGAGTTTTTTGATGTTTAGCCCAGATATTAATTTTTCTCCTCTAAACAACAACGAAAACATCGCTGCAGGTATTAACTGGGCGGGCTGTGGCCCGTCTAGCCCAGGCCAGATATCCAGCCCAGATATTAATTTTTTTCAAGCTGAAAATGGCTAGCCTAGCTATACTTTTTTTAGGAATACCCAGGCAAGGTCAAGTTGTTATTCTCCATCCCGCTGGGCTGCAAATCTTTCCTAGGAGGGATGCATTAGGCTTAACAAGAAAATGGGCTTTAAGAAATAATAAATGGGATGTAATTAATAAAACTGGGCAGTAACTATAAAAAATGCACCAAACACGTAATTACTTTATAAAATATATTTTTTGGATATTGAAAATTTTAATTTCATTAATTGTTGCAAGCGCAATGTTTCGTTGGATTTTACGTAATATAAATTTATATTGAAATTGTATTTAATCTAACTAGAAATTTCGGGATAAAAATATTTCAGATCCCATCAAAAAGGTGGGAAATTTTATAGAATTCTGTTTTGAACGGTTGGTTGAAATGGGTTGTACTTTTAACAAACTGTAAATGGGCTGTAGTAAATTCCATTAGAATTCAAAAATGGGTTGCACATTCTTACAAATCTCAAATGGGCTATAAGTTCTCTGCCACACACTTGTGGCCTTACTAAGTTGACGCGTCCCTTAAAAAAAGAGTTTACGCGTATGCAAGGCTTTGTCAACTTATAGTCAACACACAGTTCTAGCAGCAGTGGCCGTTAGATGTACATCCAACGGATGTCGTGCTTCTTCTTCAATCTCGGATATTCTTGTTTCAGCCGCCCAAAAAATGATTCCTCCCCCTGACATCTGGGGTGCACCGTTTCGGAGGCTGACCTGTGGGCCTACTAAGTTGACGCGTACCAAGGGCTTTGTCAACTTAGTCCATATAAACAATTCTAGCTGCAGTGACCGTATGACGTCCATCCAACGGCCGTCATGATTCTTCAACCTTTGGTCTTCTTGCTCCAGCCGCCCAAAGCAGCGCCAGTCGTGCCGTCTGCTCCTGCCTCCCATGGCCGGTTGTGCTGCCGCGGAGGCCTCACCGCCCCCTACTACTCCCACTGCTGGCCAGGCCATCCCTCCACTCACCCACACCCCCTGTTATTCTGCGGCGACGGCAGCCTCACAACTCAGCCGAACCAGTGAACCCTCATACTCCTCTCTCTGCGTGGGCATCCACTGTCGCGTCTTCCCCAGCTCCGCATCGTTCCCTTCCTAGGCCTCGCCGTCATCCACTACCGTGGTGCTTTCGGCCCGGCATGGTCAACGTGGTCAAGGAACGGCTTCCATCGAACATGGAATGTACGTGGAGAGGCTGACAGCTGGGTCCACAGCCGCAGCAAGGAAGTGCCTCCTTATTACGTGGAAAATAATGATTCCTCCACCTGATAGCTGGGACCCACCGGACGGGCCACTGTATTTCGTGAAAAAAACATTTCCCCCTGACTGCTGGGACCCACTAGCTACATCTTCGCACGCAAGGAAGTGCGTCCGGGGAAAAAAACAATTTGCCCCCCTGACTGCTGGGACCCACCAGCTACATCTTCGCACGCAAGGAAGTGCATCCGGGCAAAAAAAGATTCGCCCCCTGACTGCTGGGACCCACCATCTACATCTTCGCACGCAAGGAAGTGCCTGACAGTCGGGACCCACCTGGTCGAAGCGTACGTAGCATTGTCATTCTGGTCGCGGATGTGTACATACATATTGGTGGATGTAGAGGCGCGCACATGTCGTAGTAGAGGCGCGCACGTAGCATGTACACGTACGTACAGCAGCCAGTGTGCAAGAAAGAAAATACGGCCATGTACGTACATACGGGCGGGGTCTCGAACACCTACTCGCGCATACGTACGGCCAGGGCTTGTGTACATGGCTGGGTTGGAACGGAGAAACAGTGTCGTCGTCGTGTTCATGGGGAGCCAACCGGCTAGGTCAGAACGAAATGTGTCATCGTGTTCATCAGGAGGGCTTGGACGGAACAGAAGATGGAAATGAGGCCTGACGTACCGCAGAACGGAGGAAACGGTCTTGTGTTCGATCGGCCACGTTCGAAACGGGATCCTGTTCATCGGGAGGGGTCTGGCGTACCGCAAAATGGAGGAAACAGACTTGTGTTAGACCTCCTACGGTCGAAACGGGATCCTGTTGATCAGGAGGGGTGTGGCGTACCGCAAAACGGACGAAACGGACTTGTGTTGGAGCGCTATGGTCGATACAGGGGTCCTGTTCATCGGGAGGGGCATGGCGTACCGCAAAACGGGACTCCACGGGATACTGTTCATCTCCACCGTCGACCTCCTCCATCCTCCACGGGCTACTGTTCATCCACCGTCGACCTCCTCCAGCCTCCACCTGCAACTGTTCATCCACGGGCTGCTGTTCATCCAGCCTCCACCGCGCACTACTCCACCGGCTACTGTTCAACCACCCCTCTCCACGGGCTCCTGTTCAACCACCCCTCCACGGGCTACTGTTCATCCACCCCTCCACCGTCTACTGTGTTGGGGATCATAGTAATTTCAAAAAAATTCCTACGCACATGCAAGATCATGGTGATGCATAGCAACAAGAGGGGAGAGTGTTGTCCACATACCCTCGTAGACCGAAAGCGGAAGTGTTAGCACAACGCGGTTGATGTAGTCGTGCGTCTTCACAATCCAACTGATCCAAGTACCGAACGTACGGCACCACCGAGTTCAGCACACGTTCAGCTTGATGACGTCCCACGAACTCTGATCCAGCAGAGCTTCATGGGAGAGTTCCGTCAGCACGACGGTGTGATGACGGTGATGATGTTGCTACCGACGCAGGGCTTCGCCTAAGCACTGCTACGATATGACCGAGGTGGAATATGGTGGAGGGGGGCATCGCACACGGCTGGGAGAGATCAATAGATCAACTTGTGTGTCTCCATGGGGTGCCCCCTCCTATGTATATAAAGGAGTAGAGGATGGGGAGGCCGCCGGCCAGGAGGAGGGCACGCCAAGGGGAGTCCTACTCCCACCGGGTGTAGGATTCCCCCCCCCCTTCCAAGTTGGAGTAGGAGAGGTAGGAAAGAGGAGGGAGAGAAGAAGGAAAGGGGGGTCGGCCCCCTCACCCAATTCGGATTGGGCTTGGGGGGGCGCCCCCTCCTAGGCTTCCTCCTCCTCTATTCCACTAAGGCCCAATAAGGCCCATACACTCTCCGGTGAATTCCCGTAACTCTCTGGTACTCCGATAAATACCCGAATCACTCGGAACTTTTCCGATGTCCGAATATAGTCGTCCAATATATCGATATTTACGTCTCGACCATTTCGAGACTCCTCGTCATGTCCCCGATCTCATCCGGGACTCGGAACTACCTTCGGTACATCAATACACATAAATCATAATATAAATCGTCACCGAACGTTAAGCGTGCAGACCCTATGGGTTCGAGAACTATGTAGACATGACCGAGACACGTCTCCGGTCAATAACCAATAGCAGAACCTGGATGCTCATATTGGCTCCCACATATTCTACGAAGATCTTTATCGGTCAAACTGCATAACAACATACGTTGTTCCCTTTGTCATCGGTATGTTACTTGTCCGAGATTCGATTGTCGGTATCTCAATACCTAGTTCAATCTCGTTACCGGCAAGTCTCTTTACTCGTTATGTAATGCACCATCCCGCAACTAACTCATTAGTCACATTGCTTGCAAGGCTTATAGTGATGTGCATTACC
This sequence comes from Triticum urartu, assembly GCF_003073215.2. NCBI lineage: Eukaryota > Viridiplantae > Streptophyta > Magnoliopsida > Poales > Poaceae > Triticum > Triticum urartu. The sequence goes on along the minus strand of NC_053023.1, from coordinate 651,417,923 downwards.
GAGAGGACCCAGAGATACCTCTCCGACAATCAAAGTGACAAATCCTAATCTCGAAATACGCCAACTCAACAAGTACCTTCGGCGACACCTATAGAGCACCTTTATAATCACCCAGTTACGTTGTGGCGTTTGGTAGCACACAAAGTGTTCCTCCAGTAAACGGGAGTTGCATAATCTCATAGTCATAGGAACATGTATAAGTCATGAAGAAAGCAATAGCAACATACTAAACGATCAAGTTCTAAGCTAACGGAATGGGTCAAATAGATCACATCATTCTCTAATGATTTGATCCCGTTAATCAAATGACAACTCATGTCTATGACTAGGAAACTTAACCATCTTTGATTCAACGAGCTAGTCAAGTAGAGGCATACTAGTGACACTTTGTTTGTCTATGTATTCACACATGTACTAAGTTTTCGGTTAATACAATTCTAGCATGAATAATAAACATTTATCATGAAATAAGGAAATAAATAATAACTTTATTATTGCCTCTAGGGCATATTTCCTTTAGTCTCCCACTTGCACTAGAGTCAATAATCTAGTTCACATCACCATGTGATTTAACACCAATATTCACATGTGTATGCCATTAATACCCATAGTTCACATCGTCATGTGATCAACACCCAAAGGGTTTACTAGAGTCAATAATCTAGTTTACATCGCTATGTGATTAACACCCAAAGAGTACTAAGGTGTGATCATGTTTTTGCTTGTGAGAGAAGTTTAGTCAACGGGTCTGTCACATTCAGAGCCGTATGTATTTTGCAAATATTCTATGTCTACAATGCTCTGCACGGAGCTACTCTAGCTAATTGCTCCCACTTTCAATATATATCCAAATTGAGACTTAGAGTCATCTGGATCGGTGTAAAAGCTTGCAAAGATGTAACTTTTTACGATGAATTCTTTTATCACCTCCATAATCGAGAAACATTTACTTAGTCCTTACTAAGGATATTCTTGACCGTTGTCCAGTGATCTACTCCTAGATCAAAATTGTACTCCCTTGCCAAACTCAGAGTAAGGTAAAAATAGCTCTGGTACATAGCATAGTATACTTTATAGAACCTATTACTGAGGCATAGGGAAAGACTTTTCATTCTCTTTCTATTTTCTGCCATGCTCGGGTTTTGAGTCTTACTCAACTTCACACCTTGTAACACAGGCAAGAACCCCTTCTTTGCTTGATCCATTTTGAACTTTTTCAAAACTTTATCAAGGTATGTACTTTGTGAAACTCCAATTAAGCGTCTTGATCTATCTCTATAGATCTTGATGCCGAAAATGTAAGCAGCTTCACCGAGGTCTTTCATTTGAAAAACTCCTTTCAAATACTCCTTTATGCTTTCCAGAAAATTCTACATTATTTCTGATCAACAATATGTCATTCACATATGTTTATCAGAAATGTTATAATGCTCCCACTCACTTTCTTGTAAATACATGCTTCACCACAAGTCTGTATAAAACTATATGCTTTGATCAACTCATCAAAGCGTATATTCCAACTCCGAGATGCTTGCACCAGTCCATAGATGGATCGCTGGAGCTTGCACATTTTGTTAGCACCTTTAGGATCGACAAAACCTTCTGGTTGCATCATATACAACTCTTCTTTAATAAATCCATTAAGGAATGTAGTTTTGACATCCATTTGTCAAATTTCATAATCATAAAATGCGGCAATTGCTAACATGATTCGAACAGACTTAAGCATCACTACGGGTGAGAAAGTCTCATTCTTGTCAACCCCTTGAACTTGTCGAAAACCTTTCGCAACAAGTCAAGCTTTGTAGACAGTAACATTACCATCAGCGTCAGTCTTCTTCTTGAAGATCCATTTATTCTCGATGGCTTGCCGATCATGGGGCAAGTCAACCAAAGTCCACATTTTGTTCTCATACATGGATCTCATCTCAGATTTCATGGCCTCAAGCCATTTTGCGGAATCTGGGCTCATCATCGCTTCCTCATAGTTCTTAGGTTCACCATGGTCTAGTAACATGACTTCCAGAACAGGATTACCGTACCACTCTGGTGCGGACTGTACTTTGGAAGACCTATGAGGTTCTGTAGTAACTTAATCTGAAGTTTCATGATCATCATCATGAGCTTCCTCACTAATTGGTGTAGGAATCACTGGAACTGATTTCTGTGATGAACTACTTTCCAATTCGGGAGAAGGTACAATTACCTTATCAAGCTCTACTGTCCTCCCACTCACTTCTTTCGAGAGAACTCCTTCTCTAGAAAGGATCCATCTTAGCATCGAATATCTTGCCTTCGGATCTGTGATAGAAGGTGTACCCAACAGTTTCCTTTGGGTATTCTATGAAGACGCACTTCTCCGATTTGGGTTCGAGCTTATCAGGTTGAAACTTTTTCACATAAGCATCGCAGCCCCAAACTTTAAGAAACGACAATTTTGGTTTCTTGCCAAACCATAGTTCATAAGGCATCGTCTCAACGGATTTTGATGGTGCCCTATTTAAAGTGAATGTAGCTGTCTCTAATGCATAACCCCAAAACAATAGTGGTAAATTGGTAAGAGACATCATAGATTGCACCATATCTAATAAATTACGGTTACGATGTTCAGACACACCATTACTGTGATGTTCCAGGCGGCATGAATTTGTGAAACTATTCCACATTGTTTTAATTGAAGACCAAACTCGTAACCCAATATTCATCTCCACGATCAGATCGTAGAAACTTTATTTTCTTGTTACGATGATTTTACACTTCACTCTGAAATTCTTTGAACTTTTCAAATGTTTCAGACTTATGTTTCATCAAGTAGATATACCCATATCTGCTCAAATCATCTGTGAAGGTCAGAAAATAATGATACCCGCCGCGAGCCTCAACACTCATCGGACTGCATACATCAGTATGTATTATTTCCAACAAGTCTGTTGCTCACTCCATTGTTCCGGAGAACGGAGTCTTAGTCATCTTGCCCATGAGGCATGGTTCGGAAGCATCAACTGATTCATAATCAAGGGATTCCAAAACCCCATCAGCATAGATTTTCTTCATGCGCTTTACACCAATATGACCTAAACGGCAGTGCCACAAATAAGTTGCACTATCATTATCAACTTTCCATCTTTTGGCATCAATATTATGAATATATGTATCACTACGATCGAGATCCAACAAACTATTTTCATTGGGTGTATGACCATCGAAGGTTTTATTCATGTAAATAGAACAACAATTATTCTCTAACTTTAAATGAATAAACATATTGCAATAAACATGATCAAATCATATTCATGTTCAACGCAAACACCAAGACTAATCCCGAAAGTATAGGGAGTGTGCGATGATGATCATATCAATCTTGGAACCACTTCCAACACACATCGTCACTTCACCCTCAACTAGTCTCTGTTTATTCTGTAACTCCTGTTTCGAGTTACTAATTTTTAGCAACGAACAAGTATCAGATACTCAGGGGCTACTGTAAACACTAGTAAGGTACACATCAATAACATGTATGTCAAATATACCCTTGTTCACTTTGCCATCCTACTTATCCACCAAATATTCAGGGTATTTCCACTTCCAGTGACCATTTCCTTTGCAGTAGAAGCACTCAGTTTCAGGCTTTGGTCCAGCTTTGGGCTTCTTCACGGGAGTGACAACTTGCTTGCCATTCTACTTGAAGTTCCCTTTCTTTCCCTTTGCCCTTTTCTTGAAACTAGTGGTCTTGTCAATCATCAACACTTGATGCTCTTTCTTGATTTCTATCTTCGTCGATTTCAACATCATGAAGAGCTCGGGAATCGTTTTTGTCATCCCTTGCATACTATAGTTCATCACGAAGTTCTAGTAACTTGGTGATGGTGACTAGAGAACTCTGTCAATCACTATCTTATCTGGAAGATTAAATCCCACTTGATTCAAGTGATTGTAGTACCCAGACAATCTGAGCACATGCTCACTAGTTGAGCAATTCTCCTCCATCTTTTAGCTATAGAACTTGTTGGAGACTTCATATCTCTCAACTCGGGTATTTGCTTGAAATATTAACTTCAACTCCTAGAACATCTCATATGGTCCATGACGTTCAAAACGTCTTTGAAGTCCCAATTCTAAGTCGTTAAGCATGGTGCACTAAACTATCAAGTAGTCATCATATTGAGCTAGGCAAACGTTCATAACGTCTGCATCTGCTCCTGCAATAGGTCTGTCACCTAGCGGTGCATCAAGGACATAATTCTTCTATGCAGCAATGAGGATAAATCTTAGATCACGGACCCAGTCTGCATCATTGCTACTATCATCTTTCAACTTAGTTTTCTCTAGGAACACATATAAAACATAGGGAAGCAACAACGCGAGCTATTGATCTACAACATAATTTGCAAAATACTATCAGGACTAAGTTCATGATAAATAAAAGTTCAATTAATCATATTACTAAAGAACTCCCACTTAGATAGACATCCCTCTAATCATCTAAGTGATCATGTGATCCAAATCAACTAAACCATGTTCGATCATCACGTGAGATGGAGTAGTTTTCAATGGTGAACATCACTATGTTGATCATATCTACTATATGATTCACGCTCGACCTTTCGGTCTCCAGTGTTCCGAGGCCATATCTGCATATGCTAGGCTCATCAAATTTAACCCGAGTATTCTGCGTGTGCAAAACTGGCTTGCACCCGTTGTAGATGAACGTAGAGCTTATCACACCCGATCATCACGTGGTGTCTCGGCACGACGAACTTTGGCAATGGTGCATACTCAGGAAGAACACTTTTATCTTGAAATTTAGTGAGAGATCATCTTATAAAGCTACCGCCTAACTAAGCAAAATAAGATGTATAAAAGATAAACATCACATGCAATCAAAATATGTGACATGATATGGCCATCATCTTCTTGTGCCTTTGATCTCCATCTCCAAAGCATCGTCATGATCTCCATCATCACCGGCATGACACCATGATCTCCATCATCTTGATCTATATCAATGTGTCGTCACATGGTCGTCTCGCCAACTATTGCTCTTGCAACTATTGCTATCGCATAGCGATAAAGTAAAGCAATTATTTAGCGCTTGCATCTTATGCAATAAAGAGACAACCATAAGGCTTCTGCTAGTTGCCGATAACTTCGAAAAAACATGATCATCTCATACAACAACTTATATCTCATCACGTCTTCACCATATCACATCACAACATGCCCTGCAAAAACAAGTTAGACGTCCTCTACTTTGTTGTTGCAAGTTTTTATGTGGTTGCTACGGGCTGAGCAAGAGCCGTTCTTACCTACGCATCAAAACCACAATGTTATTTTGTCAAGTTAGTGTTGTTTTAACCTTCACAAGGACCGGGCGTAGCCGCACTCGATTCAACTAAAGTTGGAGAAACTGACACCCACCAGCCACCTATGTGCAAAGCACGTCGGTAGAACCAGTCTCGCGTAAGCGTACGCGTAATGTCGGTCCGGGCCGCTTCATCCAACAATACCGCCGAACCAAAGTATGACATCCTGGTAAGCAGTATGACTTGTATCGCCCACAACTCACCTGTGTTCTACTCGTGCATATAACATCTATTCATAAACCTGGCTCGGATGCCACTGTTGGGGAACGTAGTAATTTCAAAAAAAATCCTATGCACACGCAAGATCATGGTGATGCATAGCAACGAGAGGGGAGAGTGTTGTCCACATACCCTCGTAGACCGAAAGCGGAAGCGTTAGCACAACGCGGTTGATGTAGTCGTACGTCTTCACGATCCGACCGATCCAAGTACCGAACGTACGGCACCTCCGAGTTTAGCACACGTTCAGCTCGATGACGTCCCACGAACTCCAATCCAGCATAGCTTCACGGGAGAGTTCCGTCAGCACGACAGCGTGATGACGGTGATGATGTTGCTACCGACGCAGGGCTTCACCTAAGCACTGCTACGATATGACCGAGGTGGAATATGGTGGAGGGGGGCATCGCACACGGCTGGGAGAGATCAACAGATCAACTTGTGTGTCTCCATGGGGTGCCCCCTCCCATGTATATAAAGGAGTAGAGGATGGGGAGGCCGCCGGCCAGGAGGAGGGCACGCCAAGGGGAGTCCTACTCCCACCGGGTGTAGGATTCCCCCCCCCCCCTTCCAAGTTGGAGTAGGAGAGGTAGGAAAGAGGAGGGAGAGAAGAAGGAAAGGGGGGTCGGCCCCCTCACCCAATTCGGATTGGGCTTGGGGGGGCTCCCCCTCCTAGGCTTCCTCCTCCTCTATTCCACTAAGGCCCAATAAGGCCCATACACTCTCCGGCGAATTCCCGTAACTCTCTGGTACTCCGATAAATACCCGAATCACTCGGAACTTTTCCGATGTCCGAATATAGTCGTCCAATATATCGATCTTTACGTCTCGACCATTTCGAGACTCCTCGTCATGTCCCCGATCTCATGCGGGACTCGGAACTACCTTCGGTACATCAATACACATAAATCATAATATAAATCGTCACCGAACGTTAAGCGTGCGGACCCTACGGGTTCGAGAACTATGTAGACATGACCGAGACACGTCTCCGGTCAATAACCAATAGCAGAACCTGGATGCTCATATTGGCTCCCACATATTCTACGAAGATCTTTATCGGTCAAACCGCATAAGAACATACGTTGTTCCCTTTGTCATCGGTATGTTACTTGCCCGAGATTCGATCATCGGTATCTCAATACCTAGTTCAATCTCGTTACCGGCAAGTCTCTTTACTCGTTATGTAATGCATCATCCCACAACTAACTCATTAGTCACATTGCTTGCAAGGCTTATAGTGATGTGCATTACCGAGAGGGCCTAGAGATACCTCTCCGACAATCGGAGTGACAAATCCTAATCTCGAAATACGCCAACTCAACAAGTACCTTCGGAGACACCTGTAGAGCACCTTTATAATCACCCAGTTACATTGTGACGTTTGGTAGCACACAAAGTGTTCCTCCGGTAAACGGGAGTTGCATAATCTCATCGTCATAGGAACATGTATAAGTCATGAAGAAAGCAATAGCAACATACTAAACGATCAAGTGCTAAGCTAATGGAATGGGTCAAGTCAATCACATAATTCTCTAATGATGTGATACCGTTAATCAAATGACAACTCATGTCTATGGCTAGGAAACTTAACCATCTTTTATTTAACGAGCTAGTCAAGTAGAGGCATACTAGTGACACTTTGTTTGTCTATGTGTTCACACATGTACTAAGTTTCCGGTTAATATAATTCTAGCATGAATAATAAACATTTATCATGAAATAAGGAAATAAATAATAACTTTATTATTGCCTCTAGGGCATATTTCCTTCATACTGTTCATCCAGCCCTCCGCGGGGTCGTCCTGTTCATCCAACCCCAACCGGATCGATAGATCGGGGTCTGTTCATACAGAGACAACGCCACGGGGTCCTGTTCATCCACCCCCACCACTCACTGTTCATCCCCCCCCCCCCCCCCCCCCCCTCTTCCCCCCCCCCCCCCCCCCGCAACGCTCACTGTTCTTCCAGAGGCAGCATCGATCGGCTTCACTTAGCAGCAGTAGTGAAGGAATCGCTCGATCGTCTGGGTTCAGTAACGCGTAGCCTGCAGTGCAATCTCTCGGGTTCAGTTAGGCGACGCCTCGCTCGGGTTCAGTTGGAGCCCAACGCCTCACACACACGCACGTACGTGTACGAGAGAAACGCGCATCGCTCGGCCCCCAACCACCCACCATAACCGGGAACTCCCCGAAATTTTCCTCGCCCTCACTTCTACCACGGTTTTTCCCGTCATGGACGGCCGAAAGAATGTCATGCAGCTATGTCTTTGGCCCACCCAGGACGAAAAGCCCATTTTCTATCATGATTTTTTGTCATAGAAGTAGGAGCCCACTGTCGGTGTCAAAACCGGCGGATCTCGGGTAGGGGGTCCCGAACTGTGCGTCTAAGGCCAATGGTAACAGGAGGCGGGGGACACAATGTTTACCCAGGTTTGGGCCCTCTCGATGGAGGTAATACCCTACTTCATGCTTGATTGATCTTGATGATATGAGTATTACAAGAGTTGATCTACCACGAGATTGTAGAGGCTAAACCCTAGAAGCTAGCCTATGATTATGATTTTTGTTGTCCTACGGACTTAACCCTCCGGTTTATATAGACACCGGAGGGGGCTAGGGTTACATAGAGTCGGTTACAGAGAAGGAGCTCTACATATCCGTATTGCCAAGCTTGCCTTCCACGCAAAGGAGAGTCCCACCCGGACACGGGGTGAAGTCTTCAATCTTGTATCTCCATAGTCCAACAGTCCGGCCAAAGTATATAGTCCGGCTGTCCGAGGACCCCCTAATCCAGGACTCCCTTAGTAGCCCCTGAACCAGGCTTCAATGACGATGAGTCCGGCGCGCAGATTGTCTTAGGCATTGCAAGGCGGGTTCCTTCTTCGAATACTCCATAGAAGATCTTGAACACAAGGATCGTGTCCGACTCTGCAAAATAATTTCCACATACCACCGTAGAGAGCACAATATCCCACAAATCTAATCCGCTGACAACTTTTCATAGCGTTACATCACGCTGCGGCTCGGTCATTACGAACCGTTTTTCCCAGTCTGCTACTGCACGTGTTGCAAGGCGGCTTTATTGGCACGTCTTGTCGAAGCAGAGATCATGTTCCCCTTCTCACGGGATTCTCATCAATATGGGTGTGGGTAACCCAACTGTGATTGTTAGTGTGACTCCTCGATTTTAGGCAAGTTCCAAACAGCCACGCGGAGGACGCTTGATATTCACCCTCGTTATAAAGGGGCCAAGGCCTATCATTTTCTTCCCACGCTCGATCCTTCCCTTCCCCCACCACGAGTTCCAACACCCAAGGCTCAGGCTAAGCGCTTCGGACCTTCAACCATGTCCGGATCCAACCTTCAAGGCCGGTGGATTGCCTCCTCTGTCACAGAGGAGGACATCAAGAGCTTAGGGAGGCTAGGTATCTGACCGCCGAAATCCCGCACAGGCTACCTGCTCAAGGGAAGGTCATCCCTACTCCCGAACCCCACGAGAGTGTCGTATTTGTTTCCCACTTCCTCCGAGGGCTTGGCTTTAGTCTGGATCCCTTTGTTAGAGGGCTCATGTTCCATTACGGGCTAGATTTCCATGACCTAGCCCCAGATTCCATCATTCACATCTCATCGTTTATCGTCGTGTGTGAGGCCCTCCTCCGCATCACCCCACACTTCGGCTTATGGCTCGAGACCTTCAATGTGAAGTCGGAGATGATCGACGGGCAGCACGCGGAGTGCGGAGGCGCTATAATAAGCAAAGGCGCTGACGCCCTATGGCCAAAGGGTTCCTTCCCGGAGGTGTCTGACTTATGGCAACGGGAGTGGTTTTACATCACAGCTCCCGGAGGCACAAAGCGGGCGGCCGCCCCCGCCTTCCGCTCAGGCCCTCCGCCCCAACTGGCGTCATGGGTCAACAAGGGGCTGGACTGGGTGCCAGTTAATGACGTGCTGACATTGCAAAGCCACATCTAAGATCTCCTCAAGAGGGATGTCAGTCTTGTCAAGGTAATGCAAGTAATGCTAGTTCGTCGGGTCCTGCCATGCCAACGTCGACCTCTCCGTATGTGGGAGTTCAACCCGGAAGGACCACGAACTATTCAACAATTCTTCGGCGTGACGCTCGAAGGGATGTATGGATTGTTCTTCGGATCACGAATAAAGTGTCCGGACACCACCGAGGATGTGGGTCTCAACTGCAACCGTCCAGATACCCAAGTAAGTAATTCCGCGACCAAACATGCCATCTTTATATTTGTCACAACATCATTCTGAAAAATTGCTCTCGGCCAGGACTGGATAAGAAAGGCGGAGAGGATCAGGTGTTTGCCCCCCACCTTCCCGAAGGCTCGCCGGATCCTGTACTAACCAGGATGCTTGAGCGCGCACCCTATCAAGTGCCATCAGGAGAAGATGAAGGGAGGAATAGAGAAGCCAAAAGCGGGATTCATACATTACACATCCAAACCGGGGGAATTAGTATCTCCGCGAAGGAGGATAATCGGGGAGGTGAATCTAGAATCCCCTCTCCCCACAGGAAGAAAAGGGCCACCTCTGAAGACTTGGAAATGGAGGTTTCCAAACGAGGGAAGAAACCTTCGCTAGGGGGCCCTGCCCCGGAGGGCGTCCTTACCGCACAACGCTCGCAAGGGGGCCAGCCATCAACCGAGCTGTAAGTGAACAAAAGTACTTTGGTAAATATATCCTGCTTTATCTTTGAGAACAATAACCGAGACATATATTTTGCAGTCCGGCTCGTAGCCCTTCTCGACAAAGTTCGTCTTCGGGGGATCTTATCCGGAGATGATGTAGAGGAAACGCCTCCTCCTGCCTCCCCGCCTCATGGGGCGGACGACCCCGAGGTGTCGTCATGGAGGATTTCTCCTGATACGCAAAGGCCAGAAGGTAATTCTTCAGCCACCCAAAGTCCGGAGTATTCGGCTCCTAAGGAGAGCAACAAAAAGAGTCTGGAATTGTCCGGTGCACAACCGGACACACTGATGGGTCTTCTGGAGCAAGCGGCTATCTCAAAGGCGCATCGTACCTTAATGGGTACGATGGTTGAGAGGATTTCATCTGCCAAAAGCGGGTTGAATGAAGCTTCTACGAGCCTGCTAAGAGGCTTTGAGGTACGCAAAGTGATATACATGTATTTTTTGACGGTACCGCACACGCTAGGTGTGTTCTGTATAGATAGTAGCCCCTGAGACTTTGGTTGTCGTCCAGAGGCGGCAAACAGAGGATCATAGTCCCGGGTAATGATCACGCTGCTTTCATGTGCAGGCGGCTGAGGGTCCGGTGGCTGGCCGGACTGCTGATTTTGCCGAACTGAGGCGGCAGCTTGACGTGGCGGATGCCGACATCGCGCTTGTGAACAAGTGGCTTGACGAGGCACAGGGTATGTATTTTCGGGTGGTCAGAAAATATTAAGAGGAGCAAGATGCTAGTATCTATAATATGTTGTGACTGCAGATGGAGCTGCCGCCGTGGAGACCCTTCGGGCGGAACTTGCCCGAGCCAAGGAACAAGCCAGAAGAAGTGATGCGGCTGCCCTAAAGGCGGCCGAAGAGTTAAGAGCCGAACAGGCTGCTCATTGCCAGAGCGAAGATAAAATAGCCAAGATGGCTGTTGAGCTGAAAGATGCCGCCGGCCGATATCAGCTCCTTGAAAAGGAAAGCCAAGCGAAGGCGGCTGACCTAAAGAAGGCCTTGGAAGCAGCCAAGGAAACTCGCTCTGAAATCAGAGCGGCAAGGGAGGAGCTTCACCAAGCCGGAGATATCACGGCTGGGAAGCCCTTTTTGTTGCGGACGAAGTTCGTAGATCCGAAGTATGCCCCTCTGGATCAATTATGGAGTGCTGCAGACGCATACTTGGACTTGGCAAAGAGTGCTACTGATGCGACTGAGTATTTCAAAGATCAGAAAGATCATGAGGTGGAAAGGTTGTTCTGGTCGCAGTTCAGTGCTCCAAAGCGTCCGCTGCTGTTGAATGAACAAATGGCCGAATGGGCCGAGCTCCATAGGTTGTCCGGGCTGTTGGGGAACGTAGAAGAATTTAAAATTTTCTACGCATCACCAAGATCAATCTATGGAGTCTTCTAGCAACGAGAGGAAAGGAGTGCATCTACATACCCTTGTAGATCGCGAGCGGAAGCGTTCAAGAGAACGGGGTTGATGGAGTCATACTCGTCGTGATCCAAATCACCGATGACCGAGCGCCGAACGGACGGCACCTCCACGTTCAACACACGTACGGTTGGGAAGACGTCTCCTCCTTCTTGATCCAGCAAGGGGGAAGGAGAGGTTGATGGAGATCCAGCAGCACGACGGCGTGGTGGTGGAAGCAGCGGGTTTCTCGGCAGGGCTTCGCCAAGCTCGGCGAGAGGGAGACATGTCACGGGAGGGAGAGGGAGGTGCCAGGGGCTAGGGTGCGCAGCCCTCCCTCCCCCCTCTTTATATAGGGGTCCAGGGGGGCGCCGGCCCCCTAGAGATCCATCTCAAGGGGGGGCGGCGGCCAAGGGGGGTGGCTGCCCCCCAAGCCAAGTGGGGCGCCCCCCACCCCAAGGGATTCCAACCCTAGGCGCAGGGGGAGGCCCAAGGGGGGCGCACCAGCCCACCAGGGGCTGGTTCCCCTCCCACTTTAGCCCATGGGGCCCTCCGGGATAGGTGGCCCCACCCGGTGGACCCCCGGGACCCTTTCGGTGGTCCCAGTACAATACCGGTGAACCCCGAAACTTTCCCGGTGGCCGAAACTGGACTTCCTATATACAATTCTTCACCTCCGGACCATTCCGGAACTCCCCGTGACGTCCGGGATCTCATCCGAGACTCCGAACAACTTTCGGGTTACCCCATACTAATATCTCAACAACCCTAGCGTCACCTAACCTTAAGTGTGTAGGCCCTACGGGTTCGGGAGACAGGCAGACATGACCAAGACGACTCTTTGGTCAATAACCAACAGCGGGATCTGGATACCCATGTTGGCTCCCACATGCTCCTCGATGATCTCATCGGATGAACCACGATGTCGAGGATTCAATCAATCCCGTATACAATTCCCTTTGTCAATCGGTATGTTACTCGCCCGAGATTCGATCATCGGTATCCCAATACCTCGTTCAATCTCATTACCGGCAAGTCACTTTACTCGTACCGTAATGCATGATCCCATGATCAACCACTTGGTCACATTGAGCTCATTATATTGATGCATTACCGAGTGGTCCCAGAGATACCTCTCCATCATAAGGAGTGACAAATCCCAGTCTCGAGTCGTGCCAACCCAACAGACACTTTCGGAGATACCCGTAGTGCACCTTTATAGTCACCCAGTTACGTTGTGACGTTTGGCACACCCAAAGCACTCCTGCGGTATCCGGGAGTTGCACAATCTCATGGTCTAAGGAAATGATACTTGACATTTGGAAAAGCTCTAGCAAATGAACTACACGATCTTGTGCTATGCTTAGGATTGGGTCTTGTCCATCACATCATTCTCCTAATGGTGTGATCCCGTTATCAATGACATCTAATGTCCATAGTCAGGAAACCATGACTATCTGTTGATCAATGAGCCAGTCAACTAGAGGCTCACTAGGGACGTGTTGTGGTCTATGTATTCACACATGTATTACGATTTCCGGATAACACAATTATAGCATGAACAATAGACAATTATCATGATCAAGGAAATATAATAATAACCATTTTATTATTGCCTCTAGGGCATATTTCCAACAGTCTCCCACTTGCACTAGAGTCAATAATCTAGTTACATTGTGATGAATCGAACACCCATAGAGTTCTGGTGTTGATCATGTTTTGCTCTAGGGAGAGGTTTAGTCAACGGATCTTCTACATTCAGGTCCGTATGTACTTTACAAATATCTATGTCTCCATTTTGGACATTTTCACGAATGGAGTTGAAGTGACGCTTGATATGCCTTGTCTTCCTATGAAACCTAGGCTCCTTGGCAAGGGCAATAGCTCCAGTGTTGTCACAGAAGAGAGTCATTGGGCCCAACGCATTGGGAATGACTTCTAGGTCGGTAATGAACTCCTTCACCCAGATTGCTTCTTGTGCTGCCTCTGAGGCTGCCATGTACTCCGCTTCACATGTAGATCCCACCACAACGCTTTGCTTGCAACTACACCAGCTTACTGCCCCACCATTCAAAATATACACGTATCCGGTTTGTGACTTAGAGTCATCCAGATCTGTGTCGAAGCTAGCATCGACGTAACCCTTTATGATGAGCTCTTCGTCACCTCCATAAACGAGAAACATATCCTTGGTCCTCTTCAGGTACTTCAGGATATTCTTGACCGCTATCCAGTGTTCCATGACGGGATTACTTTGGTACCTTCCTACCAAACTTACGGCAAGGTTTACATCAGGTCTGGTACACAGCATGGCATACATAATAGACCCTATGGCCGAGGCATAGGGGACGACACTCATCTTTTCTCTATCTTCTATCGTGGTCGGGCATTGAGTCGTGCTCAATTGCACACCTTGCAATGCAGGCAAGAACCCCTTCTTGGACTGATCCATATTGAACTTCTTCAATATCTTGTCAAGGTACGTACTTTGTGAAAGACCAATGAGGCGTCTCGATCTATCTCTATAGATCTTGATGCCTAATATATAAGCAGCTTCTCCAAGGTCCTTCATTGAAAAACACTTGTTCAAGTAGGCCTTTATGCTTTCCAAGAATTCTATATCATTTCCCATCAACAGTATGTCATCCACATATAATATGAGAAATGCTACGGAGCTCCCACTCACTTTCTTGTAAACACAGGCTTCTCCATAAGTCTGTGTAAACCCAAACGCTTTGATCATCTCATCAAATCGAATGTTCCAACTCTGAGATGCTTGCACCAGCCCATAGATTGAGCGTTGGAGCTTGCACACCTTGTTAGCATTCTTAGGATCGACAAAACCTTCCGGCTGCATCATATACAATTCTTCCTTAAGAAAGCCGTTAAGGAATGCCGTTTTGACGTCCATTTGCCATATCTCATAATCATAGAATGCGGTAATTGCTAACATGATTCGGACGGACTTCAGCTTCGCTACGGGTGAGAAAGTCTCATCGTAGTCAACCCCTTGAACTTGTCGATAACCCTTAGCGACAAGTCGAGCCTTGTAGATGGTCACATTACCATCTGCATCTGTCTTGTTCTTAAAGATCCATTTATTTTCTATGGCTCGCCGATCATCGGGCAAGTCAGTCAAAGTCCATACTTCGTTTTCATACATGGATCCTATCTCAGATTTCATGGCTTCTAGCCATTTGTCGGAATCTAGGCCCGCCATCGCTTCTTCATAGTTCGAAGGTTCACCGTTGTCTAACAACATGATTTCCAAGACAGGGTTGTCGTACCACTCTGGTGCTGATCGTGTCCTTGTGGACCTACAAAGTTCAGTAGGAGCTTGATCCGAAGTACCTTGATCATCATCATTAACTTCCTCTCTAGTCGGTGCATGCACCACAGGAACATTTTCCTGAGCTGCGCTACTTTCCGCTTCAAGAGGCAGTACTTCATCAAGCTCTACTTTCCTCCCACTTACTTCTTTCGAGAGAAACTCTTTCTCCAGAAAGGATCCATTCTTAGCAACAAAGATCTTGCCTTCGGATCTGAGGTAGAAGGTATACCCAATGGTTTCCTTAGGGTATCCTATGAAGACACATTTTTCCGACTTGGGTTCGAGCTTTTCAGGTTGAAGTTTCTTGACATAAGCATCGCATCCCCAAACTTTTAGAAACGACAGCTTAGGTTTCTTCCCAAACCATAATTCATACGGTGTTGTCTCAACGGATTTCGACGGAGCCCTATTTAAAGTGAATGTGGCAGTCTCTAAAGCATAGCCCCAAAATGAGAGCGATAGATCAGTAAGAGACATCATAGATCGCACCATATCCAATAGAGTGCGATTACGATGTTCGGACACACCATTTCACTGAGGTGTTCCAGGCGGCGTGAGTTGTGAAACTATTCCACATTTCCTTAAGTGTGTGCCAAATTCGTGACTCAAATATTCCCCTCCACGATCTGATCGTAAGAACTTTATTTTCCTGTCATGTTGATTCTCAACCTCACTCTGAATTTCCTTGAACTTTTCAAAGGTCTCAGACTTGTGTTTCATTAAGTAGACATACCCATATCTACTCAAGTCATCAGTGAGAGTGAGAACATAACGATAGCCACCGCGAGCCTCAACACTCATTGGACCGCACACATCAGTATGTATGATTTCCAATAAGTTGGTTGCTCGCTCCATTGTTCCTGAGAACGGAGTCTTGGTCATTTTACCCATCAGGCATGGTTCACACGTGTCAAATGATTCGTAATCAAGAGACTCCAAAAGTCCATCTGCATGGAGCTTCTTCATGCGTTTGACACCTATGTGACCAAGGCGGCAGTGCCACAAGTATGTGGGACTATCATTATCAACCTTACATCTTTTGGTATTCACACTATGAATATGTGTAACATTATGCTCGAGATTCATTAAGAATAAACCATTCACCAGCGGGGCATGACCATAAAACATATCTCTCATATAAATAGAACAACCATTATTCTCGGATTTAAATGAGTAGCCATCTCGAATTAAACGAGATCCTAATACAATGTTCATGCTCAAAGCTGGCACTAAATAACAATTATTGAGGTTTAAAACTAATCCCGTAGGTAAATGTAGAGGTAGCGTGCCGACGGCGATCACATCGACCTTGAAACCATTCCCGACGCGCATCGTCACCTCGTCCTTCACCAGTCTCCGCTTATTCCACAGCTCTTGCTTTGAGTTACAAATATGAGAAACCGCACTGGTATCAAATACCCAGGAGCTACTACGAGTACTAGTAAGGTACACATCAATTACATGTATATCACATATACCTTTAGTGTTGCCGGCCTTCTTGTCCTCTTAAGTATTTGGGGCAGTTCCGCTTCCAGTGACCACTTCCCTTGCAATAAAAGCACTCAGTCTCAGGCTTGGGTCCATTCTTTGGCTTCTTCCCGGCAACTGGCTTACCGGGCGTGGCAACTCCCTTGTCGTCCTTCTTGAAGTTTTTCTTACCCTTGCCTTTCTTAAACTTAGTGGTTTTATTCACCATCAACACTTCATGTTCCTTTTTGATCTCCACCTCCGCTGATTTCAGCATTGAATATACCTTAGGAATGGTCTTTTCCATCCCCTGCATATTGAAGTTCATCACAAAGCTCTTGTAGCTCGGTGGAAGCGACTGAAGGATTCTGTCAATGACCGCGTCATCCGGGAGATTAACTCCCAGCTGAGTCAAGCGGTTGTGCAACCCAGACATTTTGAGTATGTGCTCACTGACAGAACTATTTTCCTCCATCTTACAACTGAAGAACTTGTCGGAGACTTCATATCTCTCAACCCGGGAATGAGCTTGGAAAACCATTTTCAGCTATTCGAACATCTCATATGCTCCGTGTTGCTCAAAACGCTTTTGGAGCCCCGGTTCTAAGCTGTAAAGCATGCCGCACTGAACGAGGGAGTAATCATTAGCACGTGACTGCCAAGCGTTCATAACGTCTTGGTTCTCTGGGATGGGTGCTTCACCTAGCGGTGCTTCTAGGACATAATCTTTCTTGGCAGCTATGAGGATGATCCTCAGGTTTCGGACCCAGTCCGTATAGTTGCTGCCATCATCTTTCAGCTTGGTTTTCTCTAGGAACGCGTTGAAGTTGAGGGCAACATTAACGTGGGCCATTTGATCTACAAGACATATTGTAAAGATTTTAGACTAAGCATGATAATTAAGTTCATCTAATCAAATTATTCAATGAACTCCCACTCAGATAGACATCCCTCTAGTCATCTAAGTGAAACATGATCCGAGTCAACTAGGCCGTGTCTGATCATCACGTGAGACGGACTAGTCAACATCGGTGAACATCTTCATGTTGATCGTATCTTCTATACGACTCATGCTCGACCTTTCGATCTTCCGTGTTCCGAGGCCATGTTTGTACATGCTAGTCTCGTCAAGTCAACCTAGGTGTATTGCGTGTGTAAATCTGGCTTACACCCGTTGTATTCGAACATTGGAATCTATCACATCCGATCATCACGTGGTGCTTCGAAACAACGAACCTTCGCAACGGTGCACAGTTAGGGGGAACATTTTCTTGAAATTATTGCGACGGATCATCTTATTTAAGCTACCGTCGTTCTAAGCAAATAAGATGTAAAACATGATAAACATCACATGCAATCAAATAGTGACATGATATGGCCAATATCATTTTGCTCCTTATGATCTCCATCTTCGGGGCACCATGATCATCATCGTCACTGGCATGACACCATGATCTCCATCATCATGATCTCCATCATCGTGTCTTCATGAAGTTCTTTCGTCATCTATTACTTCTACTACTATGGCTAACGGTTTAGAAATAAAATAAAGTAATTACATGACGTTATATGTTGACACGCAGGTCATAAATAAATTAAGACAACTCCTATGGCTCCTGCCGGTTGTCATACTCATCGACATGCAAGTCGTGATTCCTATTACAAGAACATGATTAATCTCATGCATCACATATATCATTCATCACATCCTTTTGGCCATATCACATCACACGGCACATGCTGCAAAAACAAGTTAGACGTCCTCTAATTGTTGTTGCAATTTTTTACGTGGCTGCTATAGGTTTCTTAGCAAGAACGTTCTTACCTACGCCAAAACCACAACGTGATATGCCAATTTCTATTTACCCTTCATAAGGACCCTTTTCATCGAATCCGATCCAACTAAAGTGGGAGAGACAGACACCCGCTAGCCACCTTATGCAACTAGTGCATGTCAGTCGGTGGAACCTGTCTCACGTAAGCGTACGTGTAAGGTCGGTCCGGGCCGCTTCATCCCACGATGCCGCCAAATCAAGATAAGACTAGTAACGGCAAGTAAATTGACAATATCGACACCCACAACTGCTTTGTGTTCTACTCATGCATAGAAACTACGCATAGACCTAGCTCATGATGGCACTATTGGGGAACGTAGCAGAATTTAAAATTTTCTACGCATCACCAAGATCAATCTATGGAGTCTTCTAGCAACGAGAGGAAAGGAGTGCATCTACATACCCTTGTAGATTGCGAGCGGAAGCGTTCAGAGAACGGGGTTGATGGAGTCGTACTCGTCGTGATCCAAATCACCGATGACCGAGCGCCGAACGGACGGCACCTCCGCGTTCAACACACGTACGGTTGGGAAGACGTCTCCTCCTTCTTGATCCAGCAAGGGGGAAGGAGAGTTTGATGGAGATCCAGCAGCACGACGGCGTGGTGGTGGAAGCAGCAGGTTTCTCGGCAGGGCTTCGCCAAGCTCAGCGAGAGGGAGAGGTGTCACGGGAGGGAGAGGGAGGTGCCAGGGGCTAGGGTGCGCAGCCCTCCCTCCCCCCTCTTTATATAGGGGTCCAGGGGGGCGCCGGCCCCATAGAGATCCATCTCAAGGGGGAGCGGCGGCCAAGGGGGGTGGCTGCCCCCCAAGCCAAGTGGGGAGCCCCCCACCCCTAGGGTTTCCAACCCTAGGCGCATGGGGAGGCCCAAGGGAGGCGCACTAGCCCACCAGGGGCTGGTTCCCCTCCCACTTCAGCCCATGGGGCCCTCCGGGATAGGTGGCCCCACCCGGTGGACCCCCGGGACCCTTTCGGTGGTCCCAGTACAATACTGGTGACCCCCGAAACTTTCCCGGTGGCCGAAACTGGACTTCCTATATACAATTCTTCACCTCCGGACCATTCCGGAGCTCCTCGTGACGTCCGGGATCTCATCCAGGACTCCAACAACTTTCGGGTTACCGCATACTAATATCTCAACAACCCTAGCGTCACCGAACCTTAACTGTGTAGACCCTACGGGTTCGGGAGACACGCAGACATGACCGAGACGACTCTCCGGTCAATAACCAACAGCGGGATCTGGATACCCATGTTGGCTCCCACATGCTCCTCGATGATCTCATCGGATGAACCACGATGTCGAGGATTTAATCAATCCCGTATACAATTCCCTTTGTCAATCGGTACGTTACTCTCCCAAGATTCGATCGTCGGTATCCCAATACCTCGTTCAATCTCGTTACCCGCAAGTCACTTTACTCGTACCGTAATGCATGATCCCGTGATCAACCACTTGGTCACATTGAGCTCATTATGATGATGCATTACCGAGTGGGCTCAAAGATACCTCTCCGTCATACGGAGTGACAAATCCCAGTCTCGATTCGTGCCAACCCAACAGACACTTTCGGAGATACCCGTAGTGCACCTTTATAGTCACCCAGTTACGTTGTGACGTTTGGCACACCCAAAGCACTCCTACGGTATCCGGGAGTTGCACAATCTCATGGTCTAAGGAAATGATACTTGACATTTGGAAAAGCTCTAGAAAACGAACTACACGATCTTGTGTTATGCTTAGGATTGGGTCTTGTCCCTCACATCATTCTCCTAATGATGTGATCCCGTTATCAATGACATCTAATGTCCATAGTCAGGAAACCATGACTATCTGTTGATCAACGAGCCAGTCAACTAGAGGCTCACTAGGGACGTGTTGTGGTCTATGTATTCACACATGTATTACGATTTCCGGATAACACAATTATAGCATGAACAATAGACAATTATCATGAACAAAGAAATATAATAATAACCATTTTATTATTGCCTCTAGGGCATATTTCCAACACGGGCTTGCCATGAGGTCTGTCGTGGATCATCTTTGGCCGAAGGGACCAAGGCCGGATAGTTATTTTGGTTTAGTGCAACGATTCCTTCCTGCTGTGCCGCATATCAACGCTGTAAAGAGGTCGGCGTGCATAGAGGGTGCACGGGTGGCTCTTGCCCGTATTAAAACATATTGGGCAGGGATGGAGGCCACCGCTATTGCAACCCGGGGTCCGGCCGGAGGCCAGGAATCGGCCGAGCACTATTTTGAAGAAGTCCTAGAAGGCGCCCGTTTAATAGAGGCTCAGTGCTCGAAGAGTACCATGTTCGAGTCACATGTATCTGACTTGTAAAAACAATGCTATTTTGATTACAAAGGCTGTGTTTATACTTTTGCTCGAAAGTATTATAGTGCCTCTTGTGCGGCCATTTATGCATGTATATAACCTGAAAGTTTGCAGTCGTCGGCTTCAGCCCCCACACATATAATGCCGGGGTTTTCGGAAAAGCGCGTAATCACACTTAATCCAACGTCTTGGTCCATTAAGGAGGTGATAGCGTGATGAACAAGGAAATCGCACTATATAGCTTTAACACTTTCACTTAGCCATAGGAGTTTGACGGTGGGGCTACTATATAGCCCCTGGTACTTCCGCGTGCATCCGGATACGATGCACATAGGTACATGATCGGGAAACCGGTCCTTCGTTAATGCGGAGGAATTGCGAAGATTCCACTGAGTCATTGAGTGGTTGACCAGTCTCGCGCTTTATCATGACAGTCAGTTTTCGGCTTTCTCTACTGAGGTGCTCATCCAGATGAACCAAGGCACAATCGCAGTAGTTCTCCCGGTGCCACCTTAGCCGATAGAGCGGAACGTAAGGTCGCAAAACACGGGAGCCGGACAAACCCAACTATTGACCAAAGACATGATCCAGAGCTGATGCATATAAGGCCAAACTCGTGATGCCGAACACTCCCTAGGGTATTCGGACTTTACAACATATATTGGGCTAAGTAACGCCCTCGATAATGAGCCCTGAATTTCCAGGTAGATGCATTAGTCTGGCGTGACGAAATGTCAAATCGCCAGCATCCCTCTCGGTTGTGTTGAGTGCCCGGAGGGTGTGAAACAACAAGAGACATTAAAAAAGGTTTACACAGGTTCTTAATCTAAAAAGAAACCTTTGAGCGGGGCCCTGCTGCACGTATGCGCCTTTGTCTCCGTTGTGCCATATCCTGGAAGGGTGTAGCACGATGATCATCTGTAAAACAGAAAAACCCAGGTGAAAGACTTCGTGCGAAACGTTGGTTATTCTTAATGAACCATGAAAATGCAATCTATTATTGTATTAATAGGGTCAAGCCGAACTATGGGCCTTTTACATGCGGGCAGCCCCTAGCACCACTTATGGGGGTATATCCATCAACCCAAGCTCATGTTTGTCTGGGCTGCTACAATTAGTGGTGTGTCGGACTCGTCTAACTGTGTCCGCAGTCTTGACGACCGATCATTTATTCTGGTTGGTGAGGCCGTTCAGTGTTCGGCTGCTAGAGCCGCCACATAT
The DNA here is from genome assembly GCF_003073215.2 of Triticum urartu. Lineage (NCBI taxonomy): Eukaryota > Viridiplantae > Streptophyta > Magnoliopsida > Poales > Poaceae > Triticum > Triticum urartu. The sequence continues at coordinate 651,396,048 of NC_053023.1, read as the reverse complement.
TCTTCCACACGTAAGGAATGCTCTGTATTTCCGCTAACTATGATGATGCCACGTGGACCGGGCATCTTAAGTTTAAGATAAGCGTAATGCGGTACTGCATTGAAACGAGCGAAGGCCGTTCTTCCGAGTAGCGCGTGATAGCCATTTCGGAATGGAGTGATGTCGAAGATTAATTCTTCGCTTCGGAAGTTGTCGGGAGAACCTAATACAACCTCTAGTACTAGAGAGCCCGTGCAGCGGGCCTCTACGCCTGGTATTACTCCTTTAAAGGTAGTATTGCTTTGGTTGATTCTTGACGGGTCTATCCCTATTTTGCGGACAGTGTCCTGATATATCAGATTAAGACTACAGCCGCCGTCCATAAGGACTCGGGTGAGATGGTATCCGTCAATTATTGGGTCGAGCACCAAGGCAGTCGATCCTCCGTGCCGGATACTAGTCAGATGATCCCTGCGATCAAAAGTAATCGGGCAGGCCGACCAAGGGTTGAACTTGGGGGGGGGGCTCTACAACGTATACGTCTCGGAGTGTGTGTTTGCGCCTCCTCTTTGGTATGTGAGTTGCGTAAATCATGTTCACTGTTTTGACCACTAGTGGAAAAAATTTCTGTCCCCCAGTGTTCGGCTGGCGAGGCTCATCCTCGTCTTCACTTGGCGTCTCCCTCCCCTTGTGTTCAGCGTTTAGTTTGTCGGCCTGCTTGAAGACCCAGCATTCTCTATTGGTGTGATTTGCAGGTTTTTCGGGGGTGCCATGAATCTGACATAATCTGTCTAGAATCTTGTTTAGGCTGGACGGTCCATCTCTGATGCCTTTAAATGGCTTTTTCCGTTGACCGGGTCGAGAGCACCTGAATCCGGCGTTTATCGTCGTGTTGTCTGGGTTGTCTTCATTGTTTCGACTCTTGTTTTTATTGCGTCGCAGTTTCCCATTACCATCCCTGACTTTGGATGTTCCTGGGTCGCTGGTGCCGCTACGGGCCAACCAACTGTCCTCGCTCGCGCAAAAGTGGGTCATAAGGCTTGTTAGGGCTGCCATTGTCCTCGGTTTTTCCTGGCCGAGGTGTCTGGCGAGCCATTCGTCCCAGACACTGTGTTTGAAGGCCGCTAAGGCTTCTACGTCCGGGCAGTCGACGATTTGATTCTTCTTGGTGAGAAATCTGTTCCAAAGCTTTCGGGCTCACTCTCTGGGTTGTTGAATTATGTGACTTAAATCGTCTGCATCCGGAGGTCGGACATAGGTCCCTTGAAAATTAGCCCTAAAAGCATCCTCAAGTTCTTCCCAACTTCCCATTGAGTTTTCAGGGACGCTTTACAACCAGTGTCGAGCTGGTCCTTTCAACTTGAGGGGTAGGTATTTGATGGCGTGGAGATCATCTCCGCGAGCCATGTGGATGTGAAGGATAAAGTCCTCAATCCAGACCCCAGGGTTTGTCGTTCCGTCGTATGCCTCTATGTTCACGGGTTTGAATCCCTCTGGAAATTCATGATCCAGCACCTCATCGGTGAAGCACAGGGGTGTGCGACACCCCTGTATTTGGATGTGTCATGGCATTCTTCTGACGGTTGTAGTGTTCGGTTTTGATTCCGAGCTGTTATTCGGTCAATATAGTCGTTTGGGCGGCCATGATCATGTGCCGGAGCACGCTTCCTAGATCCATAGATGGACCTGGCCATACCGGCTTTTTTGTCCAGGTGCTCACGTAAATCATGTGCTGACTTATGTGCGGCGTCATTAGCCGCCCTGTCGCGGCCACGGGGTGGTCGGCCCAGCTGATCGGCCGTTTTATTTTTCGGTTGAATGGGCTCTATAGCCTCGTCGTCGAATTCAGGCAGCAGCTTGCGCTTTGGGTAGCTCTTTGTGTGGCGATCGCCGCCGCATTTTTCTTCAGTGTCGAGCACTTTGTTCCATCTGTGGTTGAGCGTATCTTGCACGGCCTTAAGCCTTTGCTTCTGCTTCTTCAAGCTCCTCGCGGTGGCAATAAGCCTTCTATGGAGGTTCTCTTGTTCCAGGTGTTTTTCCAGGATGATGAGTGCATCGCCGCCCGGACAGTTATCCTCTCCGAAGACAGGTTTATGGGTTTTATCTCCGTTGTTGCTATGATCGGACAGCGGCCCCGGACTATGTTTGCTGTCCCCTGGCTCATCCTGCTCCATCGCTGGGTCCATGGGGTCTTCGTTTCCTTTGGAGTCGACCGGGTATTATTTCTTCTTGCGCTGTTATTGCTGTTTTTACTGTGGCGGGATTTAGAGTGGCGCATACGTCGTCGCTTTGGTTGCTTCTCGAGGGGATTATCCTCCGTTGCATCCTTCCGTTCCTCGCTGTTGTTTTCTTCGGGTTTATCCACCATGTATATATCATATGATGAGGTGGTTGTCCAGCGCCCTGTGGGCGGTGGTTCCTGTTCTTCTCCGGCGTCGTCGTCCATACCGTCGACGTCTTCGGAGTCGAAATCAAGCATGTCGGTTAAGTCATCGATAGTGAATATTAAGTGGGTGGTGGGTGGGGAACGAATTTCTTCGTCGTCCGCTTCTCACTCAAGCTGAACATAGTTCGGCCAAGAGTCTCCTGATAGGGAGAGGGATTTCAGTGAATTTAGCACGTCGCCCAAGGGTGAGTGCTGAAAGATATCCGCGGAGGAAAACTCCATGATCGGTGCCCAACCAGATTCGATAGGCACGGATGCGCGTGGTTCGGAACCTATGGCCGGAGACGAGTCCGAGGGTCCAATGACACAGATCTCATTAGAGGTGAAGCCTGTGTTTGGCTCTATCGCCGTTGAGTGTGCGTCCTCCGTGGCGGGGTCTATCCACCCATCCTCGGATGGTGCGGTCTGCTCCGGCTCTAAGGCCAGGGTAGCTATAGGTGTGTTTTCCTGAACATTGTCTGATTGTAGATCCAAGTCAAGCTCATCGTGACTGTACAACACACCTATCATGGGCTCGAATCCGTCGAAGATCAAATCTCCGCGGATGTCGGCAGTGTAGTTCAAGCTTCCAAACCTAGCCTGATGGCCAGGGGCCTAGCTATTGATCTGCTCCAGATGGCCAAGCGAGTTGGCCCACAGTACGAAGCCGCCGAATACAAAGATCTGTCCGGGGAGGAAAACCTCACCCTGGATCGCATCATTGTAGATGATTGAAGGAGCCATCAAGCCTTATCATGACAACACAGTGGAACTCTCAATGAAAGCACCAATGTCGGTGTCAAAACCGGCGGATCTCGGGTAGGGGGTCCCGAACTGTGCATCTAAGGCCAATGGTAACAGGAGGCGGGGGACACAATGTTTACCCAACTTCGGGCCCTCTCGATGGAGGTAATACCCTACTTCATGCTTGATTGATCTTGATGATATGAGTATTACAAGAGTTGATCTACCACGAGATCGTAGAGGCTAAACCCTAGAAGCTAGCCTATGATTATGATTGTTGTTGTCCTACGGACTAAACCCTCCGGTTTATATAGACACCGGAGGGGGTTAGGGTTACACAGAGTTGGTTATAGAAAAGGAGATCTACATATCTGTATTGCCAAGCTTTCCTTCCACGCAAAGGAGAGTCCCACCCGGACACGGGACGAAGTCTTCAATCTTGTATCTTCATAGTCCAACAGTCCGGCCAAAGTATATGGTCCGGCTGTCCGAGGACCCCCTAATCCAGGACTCCCTCACCCACCACATCTATGATGATACCGAGTTTTGTCACAATTATCGTCATAGAAGTGTCATAAGTATGACAGAAAAAATTTCATTCGGCCCAAAATGTCACGGATGTGTATTTTTTTGTAGTGTAAGCGGTAGCGATAGTCATAGTAACAATAGTTGGCGAGACGACAACGATGCTACGATGGAGATCAAGTGTGGCACTGGTAACGATGGAGATCATGACGATGCTTTGGTGATGGAGATCATGAGCACAAGATGATGATGGCCATATCATGTCACATATTTTGATTGCATGTGATGTTTATCCTTTATGCATCTTATTTTGCTTAGAATGTCGGTAGCATTATAAGATGATCCCTTACTAAATTTCAAGGTACAAGTGTTCTCCCTGAGTATGCACCGTTTCTATAGTTCGCCGTGCCGAGACACCACGTGATGATCGGGTGTGATAAGCTCTACGTTCACATACAACAGGTGCAAGCCAGTTTTGCACACGCAGAATACTCGGGTTAAACTTGACGAGCCTAGCATATGTAGATATGGCCTTGGAACACTGAGACCAAAAGGTCTAGCGTGAATCATATAGTAGATATGATCAACATAGTGATGTTCACCATTGAAAACTACTCCATCTCATGTGATGATCGGACATGGTTTAGTTGATTTAGATCACGTGGTCACTTAGATGATTAGAGGAATGTCTATCTAAGTGGGAGTTCTTAAGTAATATGATTAATTGAACTTTAATTTATCATGAACTTGGTACCTGATAGTATTTTTCATGTCTATGTTGTTGTAGATCAATGGCCCGTGCTACCGTTCCTTTGAATTTTAATGCGTTCCTAGAGAAAGCTAAGTTGAAAGATGATGGCAGGAACTACACGGACTGGGTCCGTAACTTGAGGATTATCCTCATTACTGCACAGAAGAATTACGTCCTGGAAGCACCATTGGGTGTCAGGCCTGCTGCAGATGCTACTGATGACGTTAAGAACATCTGGCAGAGCAAAGCTGATGACTACTCGATAGTTTAGTGTGCCATGCTTTACAGCTTAGAAACGGGACTTCAAAGACGTTTTGAACGTCATGGAGCATATGAGATGTTCCAAGAGTTGAAGTTAATATTTCAAGCAAATGCCTAAGTTGAGAGATATGAAGTCTCCAAGAAGTTCTACAGCTGCAAAATGGAGAAGAATAGTTCTGTCAGTGAACACATACTCAGAATGTCTGGGTACCATAACCACTTGACTCAACTGGGAGTTGATCTTCCAGTTGATTGTGTCATTGACAGAGTTCTTCAATCACTACCACCAAGCTATAAAGGCTTCGTGATGAACTATAATATGCAAGGGATGAACAAAACTATTCCTGAGCTCTTCGCGATGCTAAAGGCCGCGGAGGTAGAAATCTAAAAGGAGCATCAAGTGTTGATGGTCAATAAGACCACTAGTTTCAATAAAAAGGGCAAAGGGAAGAGGGGGAATTTCAAGAAGAATGACAAAAAGGTTGTTGCTCAAGAGAAGAAACCTAAGTCTGGACCTAAGCCTGAAACTGAGTGCTTCTACTGCAAAGGGCCTGGTCACTGGAAGCGGAACTGCCCCAAGTATTTGGCGGATAAGAAGGATGGCAAAGTGAAAGGTATATTTGATATACATGTTATTGATGTGTACTTAACTAATGCTCGCAATAGCGCCTGGGTATTTGATACTGGTTCTGTTGCTCATATTTGCAACTCAAAACAGGGGCTACGGATTTAGCAAAGATTAGCTAATTAAGGACGAGGTGACGATGCGCGTGGGAAATGGTTCCAAAGTTGATGTGATTGCAGTCGGCACGCTACCTCTACATCTACCATCGGGATTAGTTTTAGACCTGAATAATTGTTATTTGGTGCCAGCGTTGAGCATGAACATTATATCTGGATCTTGTTTAGTGCGAGACGATTATTCATTTAAATCAGAGAATAATGGTTGTTCTATTTATATGAGTAATATCTTTTATGGTCATGCACCCCTGCTGAGTGGTCTATTTTTATTGAATCTCGATAGTAGTGATACACATATTCATAGTGTTGAAGCCAAAAGATTTAAGTTTAATAATGATAGTGCAACTTATTTGTGGCACTGCCGTTTGGGTCATATCGGTGTAAAGCGCATGAAGAAACTCCATGCTGATGGACTTTTGGAATCACTTGATTATGAATCACTTCGTGCTTGCGAACTGTGCCTTATGGGCAAGATGACTAAAACTCCGTTCTCCGAAACAATGGAACGAGCTACTGACTTGTTGGAAATAATACATACCGATGTATGTGGTCCAATGAGTATTGAGGCTCGTGGTGGGTATCATTATTTTCTTACCTTAACAGATGATTTGAGCAGATATGGTTATATCTACTTAATGAAGCATAAGTCTGAAACATTTGAAAAGTTCAAAGAATTTCAGAGTGAAGTGGAAAATCATTGTAACAAGAAAATAAAGTTTCTACGATCTGATCGTGGAGGAGAATATTTGAGTTGCGAGTTTGGTCTTCATTTGAAACAACATGGGATAGTTTCACAACTAACGCCACCTGGAACACCACAGCGAAATGGTGTGTCTGAACATTGTAACCGTACTTTATTGGATACGGTGCGATCTATGATGTCTCTTACTGATTCACCGCTATTGTTTTGGGGTTATGCTTTAGAGACGGCTGCATTCACTTTAAATAGGGCACCATCAAAATCTGTTGAGACGACGCCTTATGAACTGTGGTTTGGCAAGAAACAAAAGTTGTCGTTTCTTAAAGTTTGGGGATGCGATGCTTATGTGAAAAAGCTTCAACCTGATAAGCTCAAACCCAAATCGAAAAAGTGTGTCTTCATAGGATACCCAAAGGAGACTATTGGGTACACCTTGTATCACAGATCCGAAGGCAAAATCTTTGTTGCTAAGAATGGATCCTTTCTAGAGAAGGAGTATCTCTCGAAAGAAGTGAGTGGGAGGAAAGTAGAAGTTGATGAGGTAACTGTACCTTCTCCCTTATTGGAAAGTAGTTCATCACAGAAATCAGTTCCACTGATTCCTACACCAGTTAGTGAGGAAGCTAATGATGATGATCATGAAGCTTCAGATCAAGTTACTATCGAACCTTGTAGGTCTTCTAGAGTAAGATCCGCACCAAAGTGGTACGGTAATCCTGTTCTGGAAGTCATGTTACTAGACCATGATGAACCTACGAACTATGAGGAAGCGATGATGAGCCCAGATTCCGCGAAATGGCTTGAAGCCATGAAATCTGAGATGGGATCCATGTATGAGAACAAAGTGTGGACTTTGGTGGACTAGCCTGATGATAGGCAAGCCATAGAAAATAAATGGATCTTTAAGAAGAAGACTGACGTAGACGGTAATGTTACTGTTTACAAAGCTCGACTTGTTGCAAAAGGTTTTTGACAAGTTCAAAGAGTTGACTACGATGAGACTTTCTCACCCGTAGCGATGCTTAAGTCTGTCTGAATCATGTTAGCAATTGCTACATTTTATGATTATGAAATTTGGCAAATGGATGTCAAAACTGCATTCCTGAATGGATTTCTAGAAGAAGAGTTGTATATGATGCAACCGGAAGGTTTTGTCGATCCAAAGAGTGCTAACAAAGTGTGCAAGCTCCAGTGATCCATTTATGTAATGGTGCAAGCCTCTCTGAGTTGGAATAAACGCTTTGATAGTGTGATCAAAGCATATGGTTTTATACAGACTTTTGGAGAAGCCTGTATTTACAAGAAAGTGAGTGGGAGCTCTGAAGCATTTCTAATCTTATTGTAGATGACATATTATTGATTGGAAATGATATAGAATTTTTGGATAGCATAAAGGGATACCTGAATAAGAGTTTTTCTATGAAAGACCTCAGAGAAGTTGCTTACATATTGGGCATGAAAATTTATAGAGATAGATCAAGATGCTTAATTGGACTTTCACAAAGCACATACCTTGATAAAGTTTTGAAGAAGTTCAAAATGGATCAGTCAAAGAAAGGGTTCTTACATGTGTTACAAGGTGTGAAGTTGAGTCAGACTCAATGTCCGACCACTGCAGAAGATAGAGAGAAAATGAAAGTCATTCCCTATGCTTCAGCCATAGGTTCTATCATGTATGCAATGTTGTGTACCAGACCTGATGTATGTCTTGCTATAAGCATAGCAGGAAGGTACCAAAGTAATCCCGGAGTGGAGCACTGGACAGCGATCAAGAACATTCTGAAATACCTGAAAAGGACTAAGGATATGTTTCTCGTTTATGGAGGTAAAAAATAGCTCATCGTAAACGGTTACGTCAATGCAAGCTTTGACACTGATCCGGATGATTCTAAGTCTCAAACCGGATACGTATTTTTATCGAATGGAGGAGCTATCAGTTGGTGCAGTTCCAAGCAGAGCGTCATGGCGGGATCTACGTGTGAAGCGGAGTACATTGATGCTTCAGAAGCAGCAAATGAAGGAGTTTGGATGAAGGAGTTCATATCCGGTCTAGGTGTCATACCTAGTGCATCGGGTACAATTAAAATCTTTTGTGACAATACTGGTGCAATTGCCTTGGCAAAGGAATCCAGATTTCACAAGAGAACCAAGCACATCAAGAGATGCTTCAATTCCATCTGTCATCAAGTGTCGGAAGGGTACATAGAGATTTGCAAGATACACATGGATCTGAATGTTGCAGACCCATTGACTAAGCCTTCCACGAGCAAAACATGATCAGCACCAAAGCTCCATGGGTGTTAGAATCATTACTATGTAATCTAGATTATTGACTCTAGTGCAAGTGGGAGACTAAAGGAAATATGCCCTAGAGGAAATAATAAAGTTATTATTTATTTCCTTAATTCATGATAAATGTTTATTATTCATGCTAGAATTGTATTAACCGAAAACTTAGTACATGTGTGAATACATAGACAAAACTTATAGTCCCTAGTATGCCTCTACTTGACTAGCTCGTTAATCAAAGATGGTTATGTTTCCTAACCATAGACATGTGTTGTCATTTGATGAACGGGATCACATCATTAGGAGAATGATGTGATGGACATGACCCATCCGTTAGCTTAGCATTATGATCGTGTCAGTTTCATTGCTACTTCTTTCTTCATGACTTATACAAGTTCCTCAAACTATGAGATTATGCAACTCCCGAATACCTGAGGAACACTTTGTGTGCTACCAAACGTCACAACGTAAATGGGTGATTATAAAGGTGCCCTACAGGTGTCTTCGAAGGTGTTTGTTGGGTTGGCATAGATCAAGATTAGGATTTGTCACTCCGTATTTCGGAGAGGTATCTCTGGGCCCTCTCGGTAATACTCATCACTATAAGCCTTGCAAGCATTGTGACTAATGAGTTAGTTGCGGGATGAAGTATTATGGAACGAGTAAAGAGACTTGTCGGTAACGAGATTGAACTAGGTATTGAGATATCGATGATCGAATCTCGGGCAAGTAACATACCGATGACAAAGGGAACAACGTGTGTTGTTATGTGGTTTGACCGATAAAGATCTTCGTAGAATATGCAGGAACCAATATGAGCATTCAGGTTCCGCTATTGGTTATTAACCGGAGACGTGTCTCGGTCATGTCTACATAGTTCTCAAACTCGTAGGGTCCACACGCTTAACGTTCAATGACGATTGGTATTATGAGTTTATGTGATATGATGTACCGAAGATTGTTCGGAGTCCTAGATATGATCACGGACATGACAAGGAGTCTCAAAATGATCGAGACATAAAGATTGATATATTGGACGACTATATTCGGACACTGGAAGTGTTCCGGATAAGTTTAGAATAAAATTGGACTACCGGGGGTTACCGGAACCCCCACCCCTCGGAAGCTATTGGGCCTCATGGTCCATAGTGGAGAGAGGGCGGCCAAGAGGTGGCGTGCGGCCCTCCTTGCCCTAGTCCGAATTGGACAAGGGGAGGGGGCGGTGCCCCCCCCCCCCTCTCCTTCCTTCTCTCCACCTCCGCCTTCCCCCTTCTCCTTGTTGGAATAGGAAGGGGGGCAAACCTACTTGGAGTAGGATTTCCCCCCCTTGGCGCGCCTCCTCCCCTGGCCGGCCTCCTCCTCCCTCCCTCCTTTATATATGGGGGCAAGGGGGCACCCTAGAACACACAAGTTGATTGTTTAGCCGTGTGCAGTGCCCCTCTCCACAGAATTCAACCTCGGTCATATCGTCGTAGTGCTTAGGTGAAGCCCTGCGCCGATAACTTCATCATCACCGTCACCACGCCGTCGTGTTGATGAAACTCTCCCCCGACCTCAGTTGGATCTAGAGTTCGTGGGACGTCACCGAGCTGAACGTGTGCATATCGCGGAGGTGTTGTACCTTCTGTGCTAGGATCGGTCGGATCGTCAAGACGTACGACTACATCAACCGCGTTGTCATAACGCTTCCGCTTTCGGTCTACGAGGGTACGTAGACAACACTCTCCCCTCTCGTTGCTATGCATCACCTACAGATAGATCTTGCGTGATCGAGGAAAAAATTTGAAATTACCGCGTTCCCCAACACGCGTCAGCATGGGCCAGACGACGTCGCCGCCGCCGACCTCCCTGGCGCTCTCTCGGATGATCACGGCATGGCCTCCGTGCCGCGTCGGGCTCCACCCGCAGCTCTGTGTGCGGTGTTGCTGATCCGCCACCGGCGTCCCTGTCGGCGCCTGCGAACCTCGTCCGCCAGCCATGGCTCTTAGCTCTTGATCAGAGGCTCTGATGCCACTTGTTGTAGCTGATCCAGAGAAGAACTCGCCTGATGAACTCGAACACACACACACACACGAGAGAGAGAGGAGGGTTTTGCGCTGTGTGCAACTTCTGCAGCTTTTTTGTTTTCTCGTTTATTTAACAGCTCAACTAACTAACAGAAAAATCCTAACTTTGTGCCACGACCAAGCTAATTGGATGTGCCATCCCACGTCCTTGACCACGCACAAAGCATCATGCTAACAACCTAGCTACTGCCCCGATTCAGACGTGAACAAGCTCACGTTGCATGGACCAGTTTATTTGCTGAAAACAAACCTAAGCAACTAGTGCGATAGGATTACAAACATTCCAACAGAGCTTGCCGGCGGCTTGTAGACGAGGCCGGAGGCGACGCGCCGGACCGCGCCGGAGGGCGTTTGGACGAGCTCGCCAATGGCGTCATAGACAAGGCCGGAGACGACGCAGCGGACCACGCCGGAGGGCGTTTGTACGAGCTCGCCGACGGTGTCGTAGACGAGGTTGGAGACGGCCGCGCCAAAGGGCGTTTGGACGAGCTCGCCGACGGCGACATGAACGAGGCCGAAGGCGATGCAGCGGACCGCGCCAGAGGGCGTTTGGATGATCTCGCCGACAGCGTCGTAGACAAGGCTGGAGACGACGCGGCGGACCGCGACGGAGAGCGTTTGTACGAGCTCACCGACGGTGTCATAGATGAGGCCGGAGACGACGCAGTAGATGCCGCTCCGGAGGGCATTTACACGAGCTCGTCGACGGTGTCGTAGACGACGCCGGAGACAACGGGACGCCCACGCCAACGGCTGTTTGCGGTGGTTGCCATTGATGATGATCCTGTGAGAAGGCAAGAAAGATGAGGAATGACTTGCCCTTTTCTCTTCCTCTTTGCTTCATGATCGATCATGCAGAAGACAAAAGACAAACTCATTGTTAGACGATTTATTGTAAAAATACTAGATCGAATGGATACTTCCCTGATCCTTTTGTTTGTGCGAATGGCGCAATGGCCAGACATCCAACGGCCAATTTCTCTGACGATGGTCATTGATCCGCTGCCGCAAATTGAAGTAAAACCATTTGCATCATGGCTCGATAGACGCCATGCCACACGGTGGGTGCAAACTGTCGTGGGAATGATTCCGACAATAATAAGGGATAGTGTAAAGAAGCATGATCTATCGAGATGCATATGGGTAACATAGTGGTTTTAGCGAGTTCGGGCCTCTCGCGGTGAAGATAACAGCCCTACGTCTTGTGCTTCGGAGAGGTTTTGTTTTATTTGAGTATATATCTGGAGATTACAATTTGAGAGAGAGAGAGGAACAGATCCCCGTGCCTGAGCTAAGTCCTCAGACTAATGGCGAGAGAGAGCCAAGAGAGGAATGAGAGAAGAAAAAGGCCCCATGTCTAGTGGTGGGGGTGGCTTATATAGAGTGTGCCACCTCCCCACCTCTTATGTTACAAAGTGGGGTCGTTAATGCCATAACTTAGCCTAATACTAAGATGATGCTTCAAGTGCCTTATCAACTGTTGGTCTTCGCATATCCGAGTGAGATCAGGTGTTCCGAGTGGAATGAGTTCGTCGAATGGAGTGCTATGCTTCGAGTGGTTGTTATCATCCGAGTGACTTGATGGTCATCCGAGTGGATGGTTTGTCGATTGTCTAAGTGATGTTGTGGGTTCATCTAATATGTGAACCCCGTGCTTTATGATCTTTGATACTTCATGGGCCTACCTGTTATGTATGTCTCCAACAACAACACATACACGATTCGATGGAAAATGTGTAGCGCTGAGCTGTTGTGCATTGTGCCATGCTGCCATGGGCGGCAACTACAAGCCTGCAGGCGTTTCGATCCGCGCAAAGACGCGTGGCCAGCAAAAGCTAGCGGACAAGATGAGCGGTGAATCCCATTTCCCTTATTCTGCGCCATGTCGAGCCATCCAGTGCGTGTTGCTTGGATATCAAATGGGATGAATTGCTTTTGTTCTATACTTCTATTTATGTGTTTGATACGTATACAAAAGTGAAGTGGGTTGGCTCCATTGCTACCTTTGGTTAGAAAGGTGCTGAGGTGGAAATAAGATTAAGCATAATGTTTACTCTCAGATATACTCCCTCCGTCCCAAAATAAGTGTCTTAACTTTGTACTAGCTCTAGTACAAATTTGTACTAAGCTCAAGACATTTATTTTGGGACAGAGGGAGTATATGGTAACTAGCAAGATGCCCGTGCATTGCACGGAAAATCAAGATGCATTTTTTTATAAACACCTGTTGTGGTTGATCCATGCGGGAGTAATCTCATATGTAAAAACTAATGATATTTCGAGAAAGAGGAAGATGAGGTGAGGAGGAGTGAGGCGTGGTGGTGATTGGTGGTCGGACTGAGCGAAGGCATGCTGATAGACGAGCCGACAGCGGCCACCATGCCAGATTGTTTCAGAGGCTTTCTTTTTTAATTGCTCAACAATGACGTTGTGGGAGATAAAGATGAACAAGAAAATGCCTTATCTGCAATTTTGTGGAGAGAGGTGCGGGTATTTTTTCATAAAATTGTCATAGTTTGTTTTCTATCCGTCAGATATAGATCAGACGGTCTATATTACAAGATGACAGGCACACCATCTTCACCAACTCAGTTTTTTTATAAAAGTAGAGAAGATCATGAACACATGAGAATGCTCTAAAGACTGACTTCAATCACTTTCTTCATGTTATTGTATTTTGAATAAACAAACCATAGCATGTCCCGCTATCTAATAAGCACATCCTGTCCAAGCTCCCATGAATGCATGCCTGCCTCTCAGCACATGGTTGCACTGTCTTTGGGACAGACCGATTACAATTTGTAATTGCAGGATAGTTGAATACTCATCCTTGGGTGACAATAATATTGAAGTTACAAATTGTCTGGGCACTATAGCATGGAGCGTATAAGTTTTGAAGGTGTACAACGATCGGCATATCATCGTTCTGCCTTTATTGTCAACATGTCATTACCTTTCAAAGACATGGCAGGTGAAACTCTATACGATTTAGCATGGAGCGTATAAGTTTTGAAGGTGTACAACGATCGGCATATCATCGTTCTGCCTTCATTGTCAACATGTCATTACCTTTCAAAGACATGGCAGGTGAAACTCTATACGATTTCTCAACCTGGTGGGCAACTACGGACTCATCTAGTACTGTAACACATACAAGGTCAAAGCTTATGAGAAATTTCAACTTACTCAAAGTAATTCCGTCCTTTATAAAATTTTTTTGTGAAATACGTATACACTTAAGAAGTTTATCTTAAGGATTCCTTCATGGCCCTAATTATCATTATTTACTATTATAACAATTCAGGCCCATTAAGAAGTGTTTGGGGGATCGTTGTGACAGTTTTAGATTTTCTCGTTATAATAATAATAATAATAATAATAATAATAATAATAATATAGCATATCTTTCAAAAAATAGTTAATTGAAATTTTCATGATTGAAATTGTTAGAATTTTTTATGTTGCCTTTGACTAAAGCCCCTTTGGAAGAATATTATTCCAGCATACACCATAGGGTAACCAGTAACATTAAGATTGATGGTGTGTTTCCCGCAAAAAACAAAGATTGATGGTGTGTTTCCTGTGGTACTATTGTAAACCTTAGAGCATGATTAATAGTATAGCCAACTCTTGGCTATATGGTGTTGCCATGTCATATATAGCCACCATTTATAGCCATTCAAACAATAAGGTTGGCTATAAGAATACTACCTTTTCTCATCTTCTCTCTTATTTTTTTTCTTCATATTTATTGTATTGGCCTAGGAATCCGCATATAGCTTGACTCTTGCATGAGAGCTCACTCACTACAAGAAATATGTCAACTAGTGACCTTCTGTCAGTGACCCTGGAAGAATTGGTCATAGATCTATGACCATTTCAGACTAATTGGTCAAAAGCTATTCGGGGGGCTCCAAACCCTGAACCATTGCGACCATTTTGGTCAGAAAGGTCGTAATTTCCTTACACGAAATGGTCATAAAGCAAACAGCGCTAGTCTGCTACCTTATTTCTAGTTGTTAACGACCAATATAGATGGTCATAGCCTTGTAAATTGTGATCGGTTGCTATGACTAGGCGCCACCTCATCAGTTTTGCCTATGTGTCATGTCCATGTGGCAGTTTTTGCCCTAGGTTGTGAAGCAACTACATTTCTGTCATTCCCAAAATTCCCAAAAAAATCTCATAAATTCTTTGGGTCATATCTTCGTCAAATATGTAAAAACCTTCCTTGCCTAGTTCAAAAATATTCATTTTCCTATTCTGTTCAGAACAACAGTTTGTGAAGGAAGTACCACTTTGGCATGTCCAAATAGTATCTATTTTCTACAGTGCTTTCCTATGCCCAAATAACCATCCTCCACCAAATGCCAGCTTAATCCATTCATTATTTTGAGTCGAGCTTCAACATTCGTATTTATGTCCAGTGTGGTAGTTTGCAAAGCAAGTACCACCTAGGCTCCTCCTTTTGAGCTGAAAATTTGTGAAGACGGTCTTCTTAGTAACTGATCATCCTTGACCAAAACTCACACCCATTAGCCATGTACATTTTCTGTACCGCTAATCAAACACTTGGCTGCTAATTCATGTTTGAGCATCGATCGGTCTCCTCGTGAGAATCTTATGTTGTAATTTTCTTCCTAGCACCTACCTAGGGAGTGCCCAACCCACTAGACATGCCTAGGCCGCCCAGAACACATGGCAACGCCACGGTCACGCGGTGACCACGCGGCGGGCATGCGAGTTTACATGCTCTAGAGTTGGGGCCTCGGCCACCGCCCAAACCTCAACGTATCACCACCAAACCATGTATTTCTGATTGAATAGGTCCTTATGTAACTAGAAATGATTTTTGGAAAAAATAAATAGCAAACTATGAGGCAGCTGCAGTTCAAATTTGACCCGCTTCCAGCTGAATCGGCGAAAATTTGTCTTTTTCACGAG
This sequence comes from Triticum urartu, assembly GCF_003073215.2. Taxonomy (NCBI): domain Eukaryota; kingdom Viridiplantae; phylum Streptophyta; class Magnoliopsida; order Poales; family Poaceae; genus Triticum; species Triticum urartu. The sequence continues at coordinate 651,380,623 of NC_053023.1, read as the reverse complement.
AGGTGGATCAAAAAATTTTACACCCAACCATTTTGTCAATTGTGCATTAAATATGTCCTAGTATTTTAGAAAATTTATTTGGTCCAATTTTGCAACAATTATTTGGTAATTCCTTCACAAAAAAACCTCATTTCGAGCACTCGAAAAATGGAAAATGGTTTTTTCGTCCAAAGAAAATGAAAACTTCCTTAGGCAACATTGTTTGTCATTCCAATATGCACCCTTGTGCACAATATGAGATCATTTGAACAAACTATGTCATGGATGTGGCCATAAGATTGATCATTTGGCTTGAAAGCCATTGATCTCCACACGTGATAGCTCGTTTCTGAGAACAGTTTTTTATAATAATTGTCGTATTACAAGTTTGTTATTTTTCCCTAGGAACTTGGCCACATATGATGACACAATGCGAAGGTTTCCCAATTTTTTTATTTTTTTTTATTTTTTATGCCCGTTTCAAAATGCTGTCAAGACAGCAGGAATGACCGTTCCTAGCTAGTGGTTGAATCTTGGAATTTTTTTTGGTGTTTCTCTGATTAAATAGATACTTATGTACCTAGAAATAATTTTTGGAAAAAATAAAGAGCAAACTACAAGGCAGCTACAGTTCAAATTTGACTCGCTTCCAGCTGAATCGGCGGAAATTTGTATTTTTCATGAGAGGTGGATCAAAACTTTTTACACCCAACCATTTTTTCAATTGTGCATTAAATATGTCCTAGTATTTTAGAAAATTGATTTGGTCCAATTTTGCAACAATTATTTGGTAATTCCTTCACAAAAAAACCTCATTTCGAGCACTCGAAAAATGGAAAATGGTTTTTTCGTCCAAAGAAAATGAAAACTTCCTTAGGCAACATTGTTTGTCATTCCAATATGCACCCTTGTGCACAATATGAGATCATTTGAACAAACTATGCCATGGATGTGGCCATAAGATTGATCATTTGGCATAAAAGCCATTGATCTCCACACGTGATAGCTCGTTTCTGAGAACAGTTTTTTATAATAATTGCCGTATTACAAGTTTGTTATTTTTACTAGGAACTTGGCCACATATTATGACACAATGCGAAGGTTTCCCAATTTTTTTATGCCCGTTTCAAAATGCGGTCAAAACGGCGGGAATGACCGTTCCTAGCTAGTGGTTGAATCTTGGAATTTTTTTGGTGTTTCTCTGATTAAATAGATACTTATGTACCTAGAAATGATTTTTGGAAAAAATAAAAGCAAACTACATGGCAACTACAGTTCAAATTTGACCCGCTTTCAGCTAAATCGGCAGAAATTTGTCTTTTTCACGAGAGGTGGATCAAAAATTTTTACACCCAACCATTTTGTCAATTGTGCATTAAATATGTCCTAGTATTTTATAAAATCTATTTGGTCCAAATTTGCAACAATTATTTGGTAGTTCCTTCACAATAAAACCTCATTTCGGGCACTCGAAAAATGGAAAATGGTTTTTTCGTCCAAAGAAAATGAAAACTTCCTTAGGCAACATTGTTTGCAATTCCAATATGCACCCTTGTGCCAATTGTTCAGACTTGTTTTTGCGGGGAGCAAATCTGCATGTGCAAAGTGTGTTTGTGTGTGTGTGTGTGTTTGTGTGTGTGTGTGTATGTGTGTGTGTCCAGTGAGCAAATCTGTAGTAATTATTGAGTATACTATCTGCTTTCTTTTAGTGTCTATTATCTGCTCAGTTCTCTTTTGACATATAGTTTATTCATCATACTTTTATCTGGTTGTTATTCATGCAATAGGAAGCAACTTAAAATGCGATTTAAAAATTAATTTCCAACCAAATGAGCTTTTCTTTCTTCTATATATTCTGTTGTCATTGAGTTTCTGAATTGCTTTATATTATGATCGGGCTGAGTCTTTGTGATGGCTGAGTCTTTGTGATGTTACTTTATGGTCACCAGCTCACCGGTGTACATGTTTGCTTTCTGTTGGATTCTTGGTGTGCTAGGAAGCACTCTTTATACTTCCAGGGTGCATTTTTTATATGTGAGTATCTTATGTTGCTGTAAGCATTAACACAATATGCCATGTGCAGGTAGCTCAGCATCCGAGTCCCAGCCCACCCCTCGCCCTCGCTCCGATCCCAAGGTACCGCGCGGTTCCCGGCCAATCCATGATTTTGGTTTCTGCGGGCTATGATCAGGTTGGCGTCCGGCGGCAGGATGAAGGCCAAGGTGAGCTCCCGCGCCGGCGACTCTAGGTCAGTGCCCCGACCCGACCCCTCGCTCGTTATATGGTGTAAGTGCAATGGTACGCTAGGTATGTGGTGTAAGTATCTCCACAAGATTTCATTCAGTAAATCATCTTAGTTATCCAGTTTTGAAATATTTTGCCGATGCATCATCTCTATGTGCCAGAGTAGTAGCACTCTTTGTTTGTTGAGTAGATGTTCCTGAGCCATATAACTACATAGCTGATAGTGTCAAACTATTCACCATATAGTTATGTTCCGATATGGCTGCTCTGGTCTAGTTGTGTGAACGGGAACAGGCAAGCTGATCTGCTGCTGTTTTTCTCCCCTTGAACGATCTAGTGAAGGACAAGTTGGTCCATAGGTCCTCCTGCCCTGCTATCTCTCTCTGTTGCATAGATAGGTTCAGTTTTTCTTTTGTTCTCTTTCTAGTTTAAGCATGAGGATATTCCAGTGTCTATGTATTCCTCTCGTGCTCATAAGTCAGAACATGTAATCTAATTAGGGACTGCAGACTTGCTCATGTCATGTGCAAAACTTTCATGAATGTACATAAACATTTTCATGTCCAGAACCATGACTGTACATACTCATGAAAATCATTCACAACCTTTGTTCACTAGTTCCAACTAGTAATCGTGTATATATATGTAAGCTCCAAGCCTGATGTGCTTTAGGCATTAAATCTGTGTATATATACGATCTTCTTGATGCATGTATAACATGACACACACATCAGGAAATTTGGTTATGTTTCTTGAGTCAGGATTCACTTGATTATGTTTCTAACTTATCATAATTTATTATTTGCAGATGCTGGCCTTCAGTCTTCAGAAGTTGGAGCTCTAGGAAGAAGAATCCAAGTTCACAGCTGTGAAGCATATCAACAAAGACTAGCATATTATGTGTTGTAAATGTAGGCAGTAGTAGGCTTATCTGGGTTGTAGTATACTGTAACGTTTGTAATAGACTAATGTCGTGTTGTTTTGGATGAATTTCATTTGCTATTTGGATTGTTTGAAATAATGATTGTGTATGTGATTTGAATACCCGTCAAATGGAAACCTGACAAGTTATAATGGTTGTTTGACAGATTTTGAATTTTTTGATGTGTGGGATCAGTTTTGTGATAAGCATGACAAGTGGGATCAATCTGATTGATGGGACCAGTGGCAAAAAAAGACGAAAATAAAAAATTAGTAGACTGTAAAAGGCTGCATCTTAGAAAAAAAAGGCCAAATTAATGGCCCAAGCCCATGTAGCTAGCGAAAATTAACAAGAAAAAAATACATTAAAAAGGCCGAATTGTTGGGCTAGGCCCATGTAGAAAACCGAATTGGACCGGGCTGATTCTTGTGCCACATCATATTGCCACGTCGGATGCCTACGTGGCCTAGGGAGGCTGCTAGTGACCAAAACAAGACAGTGGGCATATTTTGGTCGTAAACGTCCACGACCTTCTCACAGAGAAGGTCGTTAATTTCAGTTTACGACCGCCAACTTTTGACCTTCTGTTTTTGGTCAAAAAAATGTCGCAAATGAAAAACAATGACCTTTCAGTGACCAATAGTCAAGGTCACAAATTGACATATTTCTTGTAGTGACTCCCTGTATTTTTTTCATGTCTCTCTCCTTCACATAGACAAAATTGCCATGTAAGCGGGCTATAAGTCTGCTATTGTACTTGCTCTTATGTTATTAGTCTGCATACTATGTATTCCCTCCGTTCCTAAATATTTGTCTTTTTAGAGATTTCAAATGGACTATCACATATGGATGTATATAGACATATTTTAGAGTGTAGATTCACTCATTTTGCTCCATATGTAGTCACTTGTTGAAATTTTTAGAAAGACAAATATTTAAGAACGGAGGGAGTACAGGTCTTTTAAGAGATTTCAGTATAGACTACATACGGAGCAAAATGAGTGAACCTATACTCTAAAAGACGTCTATATACATTTGAATGTAGTCCCTATAGTGGAATCTCAAGAAAGGCTTATATTTAGAAACAAAGGGAGTAAGTTATAACTAAAACGACATTTGTGCAATGAAAAATTTAATGAAACATCAAGGGGTCAACATTGTTTGTTACGATGTATCTTGGATGTGGTGACCTATCTACAATGACGTATGAGGCGTTGTACTCCCTCCGTCCGGAAAAACTTGTCCCTTATATGGATGTATCTAGCATCAAATTAGTGCTAGATACATTCATTTGAAAGGGCCATTTGCATTTCTGTCCCTAAGTCGAACCACCTACTCAGATATGCCCCTAATTTCAAAGTCTGCTCAAATTTGCCCCTCTGCCGTTAAGTGACCCTACAAAAATGCCCTTCTGTTCCGTTTCCGTCCAGTCAAAGGGGCTTGACCGTCTATGGGGAGTTTGTTGGACATTTTTACCCCTGAAGAAAAATAAAACAGAAATTAAAGAGAAGAAAGAGAGTGCTTACCTTTTGGCCCAAGTGCAATGTGCACTTTCGGCCCATGTGCATATCGCCAGGCCCACCCATCTCCCCCAGTCGTCGTCTTCGTCAGCTCATCGACTGCACGCGCCGGCGCGCGCCACCGTCGCCCGTTGCTCGACAGTTGCCGCCGTAGTAGCTCGAGTAGGGCTACTTAGCGACGCCGGCAGGCCCTTGGACAACCCTAGCTAACTTTCCCTCCCTTCCCCCGCTCGCTCTCCTCCCCTCAGCCGCATCCCAGGACGGCCGTCGTCGTGACCTTCGCCATTGTCGCGGTCATTGTCCTCACAGACGGCTGAAAATCTATCCAGGAGATGTGCACGCCTCGACTTCTGTCTACTCCTAGGAGCAGCTCGAGCAGGACCTTGCAAACATGACCGGATCGACCATCTTTCTCGTCTGCAACCGCCGGAGCGCCATCATCGATTCGCCGCCCCTGTGCTGCTAAACCACAAATCAATGTCTCGGTCGTGTTCGTGGTGCCCCTAAGATGTCGCCCAGACCCCTAAACCACTGGATCCATGGCCGCCTTCTCGAGTTCGTTGAGCGCCGCCGTCGGCCGCCGCCTAGCTCGTCGCTGCAGTCGACTCCGACCACCCCTTCACACTCTGTTGGTACCACTGGACGTGCCCCAGTGCACTCGTCCGAACTATACTCTTCGTCAACAAGTTGGTCGTCGGAGTTGCGATTTCGTCCATCGTCACCTTGGCTTTGGTCACTAGAGCACGTCGCTAGTCCAGGGCACAGTCACGGGAGAGGGAGGGAGAGGAAGGAAGGGAGGGAGAGGGAGAATGGAATGGAGGGAGGGTTGCGGCGCGTGGGGAGCTGGTGCCGACGACGCACAATCCGGCCTGTCGGCGCTCGCCGGAGGTGAGACAGAGAAGTCGTGAGGTAGGGGAGAGAGGTGGAAGGGGTTTTTTTATTTATCTATTTTGTTTGGGGCCCACATGTAAGTGTGTGAGAGAGAGGGTGAGAGGGAGAGTTTTTCCTTTTCCTTTTTATTTATTTTTGATTGGGTCCCACATGTAAGTGGCACATGGAGGCAAGGGCAAAATGTCCAACAAACGCCCCATGGACGGTCAAACCCCTTTGACCGGACGGAAACAAAACGGAAAGGCATTTCTGTAAGGTCACTTAACGGCAGAGGGGCAAATTTGAGCAGACTTCGAAATTAGGGATAAATGTGAGTAGTGGGTTCAAGTTAGGGACACAAATGTAAAAGACCTTTTGAAATACAAGCTTGGGACAAGTTTTTTCGGACGAAGGGAGTATATCTCATTTGTGACTGCGGGCACCAACAAAATCATCCCATCATCAGCGACGATGGCAAACAGGAAAAGTGGCAACACAAATTGGTCGCTTAAGGCATGTGATCATTTATTTTTCCCGGCGCAATGCATGGACACATTTACTAGTAAAAATAAAGAAACCAACATAAATGAAAAACAAAAAGAAAGAAAACCCATTCAGGTAACCAGTGGAGAAAGACACCCCAGATGAGGGGTATTCACTCTATGCAACTGGGGAAAAACGGTTAAAAATAAACTACTCATTCAGAAAAGCCGGTTTCTTACTGACTTAAAAAATGATCATGAAATCAAAAGTGTTCACAAATTTAAATAATGATCTTCAGTATTCTAAAATGTTCAAAAAAGGAAATATTCATTTAATTTTAAAATAATTATAATTCCAAAAACTTGTTCACAAAGTTTAGAAGATAATTATAAATTAAGTTGAGAAATAGAGGAAAACACAAAAGAAACATAAAAAACAATGGAGCAAAAGAAATTCAAAAATACAAAATGCAAAATCGACAACAATGTACCGGCCCAGCAGCCCATGTCACTGGAGGGGTGTGCAATTCAGGCACTATTCCGCTAGGAGCAGTACGCAGAATAGGATAAACCCAAGCACAGCAATGGCAAGAACTATACTCACTATATAAATAGCTTGCTGACGCTAAATATCAACACACAAATTGAAAAAAAAGGGAAAAATGATTCTTACCACTTACTAGTCTCATACATAATATGATATGAAAGTACATGAAATTTTAAGTTTGATGAGAACTGCAGTAAGAACTATTTTGCTTCCTAAAGCATGCTAGAACTGTGAAATGACTACCATACACTTCCGTTTGCATTAAGAACTCCCTACGAACATGATAAGGAACTGCAAAATTACTACCAGCACATGTATCAAGAGGCCCTTGTATTTGTTCTGAAACTACAACCTGCGTATCAAAATATAAGACGTTTTTTTACAGTCAAAAAACATCTTATATTTTGATAGAGGGAGTACATTGTGATTCAATTCTCTTATGGCTGCCAACTCTGTTATTACTGATTTAAAATGAGAACAAAACTGCAGACAATATGAAATGGGACACAACCCATTCAGATACACCTCCTTCAGTGGTCATCTACTCATGTTTGCTTGACACTAGGCTCAGTTCAGTTCGAAAAACCCATCTTCGCCATCACTATCATCCACACTTGGGACTGAAATTAACAGAAATCATAGAGTTAAATGAGAATATAAAGACCATAAGAGTAAAATAAAAACATTAGATCAGACTATATGACTAACCTCCCATTAACGTCAGCTTCTCCGTGGCAATTGTCATATTGTGGATGATGGGCTTCAGAGCATCACTAAACTCTTTCCTTGCAAGTGCAAAAGCAACTGACGCACTTTGGCAGTGTTTCCCATATTCCAGTCTACCCTTACAGCCATCAGATTATACTGTGCAGCTTCAACAGAGTGATGGAGATCATAATCTTGATATCCGAGATTTTCAAGTGCTTCATTTAGCCTCTCAACAGTCTCAGGGGAATCTTCATGCACAGCAGCATTTGGGTGTTGGCAATGTTGACAGTCCAAGTAAACAGTATTATGTACTTCAGGAAACATTTCCAGTAAAACGTTGTGTGCCTCTACAATAAACAAACAGCAAGCTTATCATGTGTTGAATAAGACATTATATCATGTTTTGAATAAGACAGCATAAAACTCAACAGCAGTGGGCTTGACATTCAAGAGACTGTAGATGCATTTCTCATGTTAGCTAGATTTTGACAGCAAACAAGCATGCAATTCAAAGAAAAACTATGCGAAATAAATGCAGTCAGCGCAACCAGATAAAGACGAAGCTCAATGCTTGTCAATTTGACATGAAACCATTTCATCATAGTGCACATACTATAAATACTAGTTTACTAATGGGCACCCCATACAGTGATACAGGAGCAGGTTATCACATGAAGCAGTACCAAATCACCCATCAGTTTCTGGCGTCTTCTCTAAAATAAATCTAACATCCATACAACTTGAGAAATGCATTACTGAAAGAAACCCTATGTTGGATTAACATCCAAATGAGCATATGAACAATGATAGATGCTTTAAGTTGAATGCTAGAGATGCATGACAGTAACTAGATGAGTTTAATGTTATACATTGACTGATAGAAAGTTCCGATGAAGTTTGAAAAAATGAAGCATGGCTGCAATGGCGTGTCATAAAGAAAGAACAATTTTTTGGATCTTATGCAATGTTTTCCTTCACAATGGGTTGTAACTCTACCATGATCTGAAATGCAATTTATCATGCTTAGTTATTCACATAATGCAATTGTAAGCATCAAAGTAACTAAATGACACATATCTGGAGGGTCGCACTATACATAAAATGGCAACGGAACTTCATTTTGCTGTTGATGTTTAGCTGAACATTATGCATCAGGTTATAGACAACAAGACGTGACTTGAGTTACTCCTTACATACCTGGAATGTTCCTATTGTACATGATAAAGATAAGCATCTTTTTAGCTTCATCCAAAGCAGCCTCCAAACTTTCAAGATCTGGTGATGGTCTACCAGCAAGTACATCGGTGCATATATCAGCGTCATTGATGAACTTTTGTATTGGATCAGACAGGAATGAAATCATGCAGTATTGATTTGCCTTGGACCAGAGAAGGTTATAGTTGACAACTGTGAAACCGATACTCAGATCATGCTCAGCATTAGGTGGAATGTATCCCACCTTCTCATCAGGGCATTGCATCTCCACTTCCATTGGCAGTACATATGGTTCGACTTGAGGTTGAGCATCGCCCATCAACTTCCCAACATCATATGAGAAGTTATCAGATAATATATCTGAATCCTGCATAAGCCCATGCAGTTGATAGGCATCACCAAGAGGCATATACACCATCACCGTGACATGAAGAGAAGAAGGCAATATAGGGGCAGCTACTGTCTGTCCATAAGTTCTTGCATCTAGTGACAAAAGGGTCAAATTTTGAAGCCCTGATCCATTTAGTAGAGCCTCCTTCCTGAGTTCCCACGCTCCATGAGAACGGGATAACCTCGTTGTCAGGGTACTCAAAAACTTGTAGTGGGACTTTGGCATTAAAGCAGTCTGGTGGTATATCATCATACATGACAGAAGCCATGTCCTGAAGATGCTCCATAGCCTACAATTATAAACACTGCATTAATATATACTTGATGTTGCCATTTTAGAGAAACTACTAGTGGGGCAGCATAACAGGGTCAACCTCAAGTCTGAACATACACGCAACATGCATAATTTGTATAGTATGAACTCCAATATATGCCTGCACATGAACACTCACACATCTCTGATATGTTGTCTTACGGATAGCACATAACATGACATGATGCAGAGCACGGCAGCATCGGATCGAAAAATTAGAAAAGGGTCTGGAACACAACATTTGCAATACATTTTGTACATATAGAAACAGACATGAATTGAACAAAAAGTTCTGTATTGCATTGTTCTCACAACGCAACAAAATATAAGATAACAAGCTTTTTTGGAGAAACACGCTGAGTAATTTATACATCTATCCACTGTCTTAAAACATAAACCCATTGTAAAGAGGGAAAGAACCAACAAGTTTCTAAAGGTCACCTAGTTTTTAGGACAAAACAGGTCTGTTTTAGCATATAGATCCACTCCCGTGAATACTAGCTACACGGGTGATTCAATTGAAGATCCATTCACCTTCTACACTATCAATCCACTGCCGTACAGAAGCAAAAACATCCAAAGATATTGGATATCGGACCAGATGATTTGAGTAACACAGCTTAATCAGAGTATAATCCCAGTAAAAGCATACATGATTGAGCAACTCATAGCACAAACTGGCTAGGGTTTCCCGGGGATTACCAGATCAAGTGGCAGCGGCAGGCTGTGATGTACTGGGATCTCCCGATCGCCATCGGGGGTGTGGTCAGGTACATGCTCTTTCAGTTGAGAGACATGGAATACTGGGTGAATCAGAGCTTCATCGGGTAGCTGCAATTTGTATGCAGCTAGTCCAATTCTTTCCAGGATTTCAAAAGGACCAAAGAACTTGAGGGCCAATTTTGGACAAGGCCTGTTGGCCACTGAATGTTGAGCATAGGGTTGTAACTTGAGGTACACCTTGTCGCCAACCTGAAACTCTCTTTTACTTCTTTGTTGGTCAACATAATGTTTGATCCTGGTCTGAGCTCTCAAGAGATGTTCTTTGAGATGTCAACATAATGTTTGAAACTCTCTTTCACTTCTTTGTTGGTCAATATAATGTTTGATCCTGGTCTGAGCTCTCAAGAGATGTTCTTTGAGATGTCAACATAATGTTTGTCGATCAAACATTATGTTGACAACAAAGAAGTGGAAAGAGAGTTTTAGTTGGCGACAAAGGTGTACCTCAAGTTACAACCCTATGCTCAACATTCAGTGGCCAACAGGCCTTGTCCAAAATTGGCCCTCAAGTTCTTTGGTCCTTTTGAAATCCTGGAAAGAATTGGACTAGCTGCATACAAATTGCAGCTACCCGATGAAGCTCTGATTCACCCAGTATTCCATGTCTCTCAACTGAAAGAGCATGTACCTGACCACACCCCCGATGGCGATCGGGAGATCCCAGTACATCACAGCCTGCCGCTGCCACTTGATCTGGTAATCCCCGGGAAACCCTAGCCAGTTTGTGCTATGAGTTGCTCAATCATGTATGCTTTTACTGGGATTATACTCTGATTAAGCTGTGTTACTCAAATCATCTGGTCCGATATCCAATATCTTTGGATGTTTTTGCTTCTGTACGGCAGTGGATTGATAGTGTAGAAGGTGAATGGATCTTCTATTGAATCACCCGTGTAGCTAGTATTCACGGGAGTGGATCTATATGCTAAAACAGACCTGTTTTGTCCTAAAAACTAGGTGACCTTTAGAAACTTGTTGGTTCTTTCCCTCTTTACAATGGGTTTATGTTTTAAGACAGTGGATAGATGTATAAATTACTCAGCGTGTTTCTCCAAAAAAGCTTGTTATCTTATATTTTGTTGCGTTGTGAGAACAATGCAATACAGAACTTTTTGTTCAATTCATGTCTGTTTCTATATGTACAAAATGTATTGCAAATGTTGTGTTCCAGACCCTTTTCTAATTTTTCGATCCGATGCTGCCGTGCTCTGCATCATGTCATGTTATGTGCTATCCGTAAGACAACATATCAGAGATGTGTGAGTGTTCATGTGCAGGCATATATTGGAGTTCATACTATACAAATTATGCATGTTGCGTGTATGTTCAGACTTGAGGTTGACCCTGTTATGCTGCCCCACTAGTAGTTTCTCTAAAATGGCAACATCAAGTATATATTAATGCAGTGTTTATAATTGTAGGCTATGGAGCATCTTCAGGACATGGCTTCTGTCATGTATGATGATATACCACCAGACTGCTTTAATGCCAAAGTCCCACTACAAGTTTTTGAGTACCCTGACAACGAGGTTATCCCGTTCTCATGGAGCGTGGGAACTCAGGAAGGAGGCTCTACTAAATGGATCAGGGCTTCAAAATTTGACCCTTTTGTCACTAGATGCAGAACTTATGGACAGACAGTAGCTGCCCCTATATTGCCTTCTTCTCTTCATGTCACGGTGATGGTGTATATGCCTCTTGGTGATGCCTATCAACTGCATGAGCTTATGCAGGATTCAGATATATTATCTCATAACTTCTCATATGCTGTTGGGAAGTTGATGGGCGATGCTCAACCTTAAGTCGAACCATATGTACTGCCAATGGAAGTGGAGATGCAATGCCCTGATGAGAAGGTGGGATACATTCCACCTAATGCTGAGCATGATCTGAGTATCGATTTCACAGTTGTCAACTATAACCTTCTCTGGTCCAAGGCAAATCAATACTGCATGATTTCATTCCTGTCTGATCCAATACAAAAGTTCATCAATGACGCTGATATATGCACCGATGTACTTGCTGGTAGACCATCACCAGATCTTGAAAGTTTGGAGGCTGCTTTGGATGAAGCTAAAAAGATGCTTATCTTTATCATATACAATAGGAACATTCCAGGTATGTAAGGAGTAACTCAAATCACGTCTTGTTGTCTATAACCTGATGCATAATGTTCAGCTAAACGTCAACAGCAAAATGAAGTTCCGTTGCCATTTTATGTATAGTGTGACCCTCCAGATATGTGTCATTTAGTTACTTTGATGCTTACAATTGCATTATGTGAATAACTAAGCATGATAAATTGCATTTCAGATCATGGTTAGAGTTACAACCCATTGTGAAGGAAAACATTGCATAAGATCCAAAAAATTGTTCTTTCTTTATGACACGCCATTGCAGCCATGCTTCATTTTTTCAAACTTCATCGGAACTTTCTATCAGTCAATGTATAACATTAAACTCATCTAGTTACTGTCATGGTCTCTAGCATTCAACTTAAAGCATCTAACATTGTTCATATGCTCATTTGAATGTTAATCCAACATAGGGTTTCTTTCAGTAATGCATTTCTCAAGTTGTATGAATGTTAGATTTATTTTAGAGAAGACGCCAGAAACTGATGGGTGATTTGGTACTGCTTCATGTGATAACCTGCTCCTGTATCACTGTATGGGGTGCCCATTAGTAAACTAGTATTTATAGTATGTGCACTATGATGAAATGGTTTCATGTCAAATTGACAAGCATTGAGCTTCGTCTTTATCTGGTTGCGCTGACTGCATTTATTTCGCATAGTTTTTCTTTGAATTGCATGCTTGTTTGCTGTCAAAATCTAGCTAACATGAGAAATGCATCTACAGTCTCTTGAATGTCAAGCCCACTGCTGTTGAGTTTTATGCTGTCTTATTCAAAACATGGTATAATGTCTTATTCAACACATGATAAGCTTGCTGTTTGTTTATCCGCCACTACCCCATTCTAGGCCGTCATTCTAGTGGGACACTACAGACATGTTTTCATCTGGATGCGCTGCTGTGTTCTGATCCATTTGGAACATAAGAAATGACATGATTGTTACAAATTTATCCCTGATGCAACAATGTAGGAGGTGGAAGTTCGATTTCGTACTATTTTCAGAACAGCTCTAGAAAGTTGGGGGTGCTCTGGTGAAGCCTAATATCTGGGTGGACATCTATGAAGAAATGTCAACAACGTGATAGAACTGACTAATGTTTCTTTTGTTTTACTTTCAGTCTCTTGTAGGTGATATTTGGCTCAAAGCTACTGGGTAGGGCTGTTGTGTTTAATAATGTGATGTTTCTGTTTGTTGGTGCCAAACTTTTTTTTTCGTGAATACGCAAAAGGCTTGCGTATCATTGTATTGATAGGAGGAAATAGAGTGATGGTTACAGGGGTGATCTCATGAGCACATGCGCAAAGGAGATGGTGTGAATGAGAAAAACAAAGGCACAGCAGAGGGGATGCGCGCGCGACCCTAACATAGCATCCTACGTCTCATCGATAATCTGGCCAAGCCCCTTGGCCCCGGCGTGCACCCAAGCGCGCGCGTCTTCTTGATGCTGTCAGAGAGTCTGGAAATAAGAGGGGTTGGCGGCGTTGAACACACAGTCATTGCGGTGCTTCCAGAGTCTCCAGTTGGTAAGGATGATGATGGTGGCGAACCCTCGGCGAAGGGCAGTCGGGGAGCCATGAATGGCAGCAGAGAACCACTCGCGGAACTCGTAGTCCGGGTTAGGGAGGGCGGCAGTGGCGTGACACCAGGAAAGGATCTCATGCCAGACTTGCCGCGAAAACGAGCATCCAGCCAGTAGATGTTGCATGGTCTCGGGCTCTTGGTCACATAGCAGGCAGAGAGGGGCGTGCGGGAGGCCACGACGCGCCAACCTGTCTGCCGTCCAACATCGGCCTTGATAGGCAAGCCAGAGGAAAATCTTGACGCAGAGAGGAGCCCACGACTTGCAAGTAAGCCGCCAGGCTGGTTCAATGGTCGAACCAGAGAAAAGTGCCTTGTAGCAAGATTTGGCAGAGTAGATGCCAGAGGAGGTCTAGCGCCAGGTGATGCGGTCTGGGCCAATAGAGAGCTGGCAGTCGCGAAGCTGAGCCCACAGAAGAACGTACTGGACCAAGGCCTCGGGCCCCAGGCTACAGTGGATGTCGCTAATATAAGCCCGGTGAAGCAGGCCATCACGCACCGTACGCTGCTGACGACGTCGCTTTGGAACCAGCGTGTGTATCAGGGGGGCAATCTCGGAGATAGAGTTGCCGTGCAGCCAATGATCTTCCCAGAATCTGCAGGATGCGCTATCGCCAAGCTCCCAGCGCGTTGAGGCCCTGAAGATCGAGTGAACCTCCGGCGCACAGGGGATGTGAAGATGCTGCCAAGGCCTAGAAGGGTCAGTCAGTCTTGCGAAGCCAAACTGTCATAGGGGATCTGGTGGTGCCAGTTTTTATACCCATTGGGCAGGTTATATCTGGTTATCTTCGTTTTTCTTTCGGATTTCAAATAGTGTCAAAAAGGTTTCAGCCTCGAAGTTGGGGGCGTTTGGCTCTGATGTGTGATCGAAAAATAGAGACAAAGGAACCAAGCAATGGAGCTTGCTTTGCGATTCTTGAAGCCTCGCCTATACCATCTCATGTACGAAACTTATGTAATTCATATATTTCACAGGAGTACATAAAGCAACTATAAGACATATTTCAGATGCGGAAGAAGCCACAAACTGATTAAATGTAGACGTTGAGATACTAATTTGGCTTGATAAAAACTCTGGAACGTCTAGGTGCATGTGTAACAGCAAATCAATGAAAGACAATATTTTTAACTAACACAATGAGACAACCCACGGGTGATTTGATACCCCTGAGTCCCTGACTCGCAATCAAACTATCTAAGGTTACTTTTGCAGCATGGCCTAACGAGTTCAATCAATATCCATATGTCAACATATATGATGATATGAAATACTGTATAAATAAGAAAGGACACAGAAGGTGGAGGACACGAGACTTTTTTTAGATTAAGAACAAGAGAGTTCGCGAACCAGAACAAACATATTTCCATAGCATCAGGTCAAGTCATGTAGAAACTTACAGGACTCGATGCAAAGCATGGAACGCCCTGCGGCATAGTGGCAGGCATCGTGCGATCTTGCGGTTCCCATCGTGGATCGCTACCAGTCGTCGCCATCCTCCTACCTGGACTGAGCGAGGAGGAATTGGGGACGTCAAACACGGCATGGGCATCCCATCGGCACCGACTTGCACTAGCCCGGCCGGCATAGCCGTTTGGCTCTGGCCCTGCGGCATCCCCTTTGCCCACCTGCAGCGGGGCGGGCTGGCACACGCCCGAAGAAAGCACGAGATCTGGGCGGGAATCCACCGTTCTCTGCCATGTAGAAGCGTGGCGACCGGCGACCCATCGAGGAGGGTCGCGTCGCATCTGAGTGACTGGATCTAAGGATTTAGCGATGAGATAACCTCTGCGGCCGGCTGATTCATCGGGGGTGGGGGGGGGTTGTCCGTTGGGATGTGACTACGAGGCACATATTTTACCGCGGCGGTCTCACCGACCCGGCGGAGCGGGGCAACGACGTGGGCACAATATACGGAGCTGCATATGTTCGTCCCGTGTTTTTTTAGAATCTGAACATCAAACGCATTAAGCTACTCATGAGAGCATTGGTTGGAGGAGATAACGAATATAATAATACTCCCTTCGTCCGGAAATATTTGTCATCAAAATGGATACAAGGGGATGTATCTAGATGTATTTTAGTTTTGGATACATCTTTTTTTATTCATTTTGATGACTAGTATTTTTGGACGAAGAGAATATATCCTTACTTAGTTGGAGTAGAGAGAAGACAAGAGATAAGAGAAGCGGACTCTTGGTTAATAGCCAGCTGCAACACGAGACCCAAAACACCTTGTGAGGATGTAAGATGGATCAACTATTGATAAACTAGTATATATTTAAAACTTGTTATTGTACATGTCGGCTAAGAGGTTGATTGTAGATAACATGGCGACTTTTTATAGCGGTCCGTTGGTTCTATTATTAACCATGTTTTGAAGGACGGTCAACCAGATATGCCACATGGCGCAAAATGATTAGTCGTGATGAGAGATCTTTTGGGAAAAAAATAGATGAAGGTGTGGATTATTTTTTTAATGTATTTTTTCTTTTTAGATGCAGGGAGGCCCTCTGGTATTTTTTTAATGGAGGCTTATGCAAAGTTGCACTCATTGATAGGCTGCGGTGGTAATTTTTTCCTTTTCCTTTTTTTTACTTTTGTTTAGATGAAGGTGATGATTTATTTTGAGATGTTTTTTTAGACGAAGGTGACTATTAAAACCATTGAGCTACGCATGAGAGCAAGTACAGTAAGGTGACATAAGCTGAATATAAAGAATATAATAATATATCCATGCTTAGTTGGAGGAGAGAGAAGAGAAGTGATAAGAGAAGCGGGCTCTTGGTTAATAGCCAGTTGCAATATGAGACTCAGCACACTTTGTGAGGATGTAAGGTGGACCAACTATTAATAAACTAGTACACATTTAAAACTTACTTATTGTACTCCCTCCGTCCGGTGAAGAATGAACATCTAAAGATTTTAGGACAAATTATGAAGTCAAGTAAAAAATGCATTGAAAAAAGGCAAGCCACCATCTCTCTCCTCTTTAATTAACCAACATCCAATGAGCTAAGTGCATGTAGAAATTAAGAAGACCATGTGTAGATGGTTATTGGTCTTGATTACCGTGTGATGAGAGAAGTATTTTTTCCTACTTTAAAGTGCATTGGAAAAATAGAAGTACACTCTTTTATGGACAAATTTTGAAGCCAAACGCACACTCTTTACCGGATGGAGGGAGTACATGTTGGCTAAGAGGTTGACTGTAGATGACATGGCGACTTCTTATAGCCGCCCGTTGGTTGTATTATTAACCATGCTCTGAAGGACGGTCAACCAGCTATGCCACATGGCGCAAGTTGGTTCGCCGTGGTGAGAGATCTTTTGGAAAAAAATTAGATGAATGTGTGGATTATTTTTTCAATGTATCTTTTTTTAGATGCAGTGAGGCCCTTCGGTATTTTTTTAATGAAGGCTTATGCAAAGTGTCACTCGTTGGTGTTGCTGCGGTAGTAATTTTTTTTTCTTTTTTACTTTTGTTTAGATGAATGTGACGATTTTTTTTCTGAGATGTTTTTTTAAACGGAGGCGAGGATTCTTTGTATTTTTTTAAATGAAAAGATGCGCACAGCTTTTTTTTAAGCGGCGCCATATGGTGACGCTCCAACCACTAGTATGACATCTATAGACGTGAGATAATACCTCACATCTAACATGACATCAGACTCGTTAACCTACGTGCAAGGGGCGGATGCTTGCGCTATCCATGTAGGCAATTTTTACTGTCGCGATTTTACTGTGTCGAAGGAGGAAAGAAACAGAACGCCAGCGACCCTCGCAGCCCGCACCCAGCGTCCTCTTTCCTTTTCTCTTTCCAGCGAGTGAATAGCAAAAAACTACCACACTATGGGTCATCGTTTCAAAAAACTACCGCTTTTTTAATCTTTTCAAAAAATTACCCCAAATTGTTCTGCTGTTCTAAAAAACTACCATGTCGCACTGATGACTACTTTGGTCAACTTTAAACGTTATTATGATAGCTCAGGTCCACTCGTCAGGTTGACCGTTAGATTTGACCGTTAGTTTGACCGTTGACATATTATGACAGGTGGGGCCTAAGTATTTTTTAGCAAACAGGTCCCTGAAACAAACTATAAAAGCAATCGGGTCCCTAAAAAAATAAAATAAAGGCAATCCCGTCCTCCCGGGGAGTTCGTTGCCGGAGCCGGCCAGCACCATTTCGGCGAGCTCGTCAGGGCCATCCAGCTCTGGCCGTGGCCGGCGGGAAGCAACAGCCATGGCGGGCTGGAACCGCCCGAGCTCCATGGCTGCTCCCCACCCATGCTCGAGCTCGCGGCCAGGGGCAGGGCGGATGCTCGTGTCCAACGGCAGGGCGGACCTAAGCAGGCGGCGACGCGTCCATGGCGTGGTGGTGGTCGGCCCTGGAGGTGGAGGTTGTGGTTGCGCTGGTCGTGGTGGTGGCTGGCCCGGACGCGCTCCCCGTGGCATGGTGGTGGTCATCCCTGGCGGCGACGGTCATGGCTGCGCCGGCCGTGGTGGTGGCCGGCCCGGAGGTGCTCCCCATGGCGTGGTGGTGGCCGGACCAGGCGGCGGCGGCCGTGGCGCTCGGGTTTGAGAGATAAGGGAGAGAGAGGGGGAGAGAAGAGATAAGGGAGAGAGAGATTACTTATATGTGGGACCCAGCTGTAAGTTAAATGGTCAAACAAACGGTCTGTTTAGGAGCGGGCCCGACCTGTCATAAACGGGATTAATTCTAAATTAGATGGTCATTTGGTTTTTTTGGAACAACAAAACAATTTTGTGGTAGTTTTTTGAAAAGGTTAAAAAAGTGGTAGTTTTTTGGAACGATGACCCGGATGTAAACGGATCGGATCGGATAGGATAATGTCTTTACCATATCCTTGACCATATTTTTTTGTCAGATTCAGCGCGGATCGGAGGATGACCGGATGCGGATTCGAATACCGATTATCCGGACTACGGATTCGGAGCGGAAGCGGAGCGGACTCGGACTGAAAACGGGTATTAAATCTATGTACGTATTTTCCCTAATATCTATCATGATCTATGCAAAGAAGAACAATATATAAATAACCAATCAATTGTCACTGATCAATGAAATTAATAGCTTACACGCTGCAGCATGCAAGACATTAGACATCATAGTTTCATAGTGTTCTCTAGTCCATAATAAAAATCTATTTAAATATTAGGTAAGTGAGCTTGTACAGTATGTGTTTTCAATTCAATTGGCTAGACTTGTACGTACATGTGATGTGTACAGTCGTACCACGATGCTATTAGGGTTGGGGTTATATGATATTTATATGTGGTGATTTTAATCAGTGGCCTAATTGGGTATTTGGGCTTGTCGATTGGACCAAATTTATTGGATAATCCTATTTGATAACGCCGGATAATCCACATCCCTCGAATATTATTGATACCATATCCGCTATCATATTCATCGGCTATCCGCTTGACAAAAATCTGTATCCGCATCCGTATCCATGAATTGGGGAAAGTGCATACCATATCCTTAAAAAGGATGCGGATGCGGATTCGGAATGGAAATTATCCGTACCATTTACATCCCTAATGACCCGTAGTGTGATAGTTTTTTGCTATTCACTCCCTTTCAGCTGTTGCCGCCACCGCCTCCTCCGGTCCTCCCATCTCCATCCTTCGCCTCGGCAACGTCCGCAAAGGAGCAGAGCGATCGGCAGCAGATCGGCGCGTCACGGGAGCAGACACGGCGACCGTAAGGTACAAATCAGAGCGAAGTCGGTGCGGCAGACGGGCGAGATCTGGAGAGTGGTGTTCTCTTTTGAAATCTCCTAGCGCCGGCGCCTCCACTTCTCTCCTCATCTCCTGGCGCGCAGATATCTTATCTTTCTCCCTCCTCTACCGCTGCAACTCCATGTGCGTGTTCGCTGTTGATCAGTGTGTGTTCTATGAATCCAATCCTTCAGTCTGCAGTGGGTGCTTTGGGGTTTCTGTAGGGACAAGGAGAGGATCTGTGATGCGTAGATCGCCGGGTCGCACCACTAAGCCAGCGATGGCTTCGCGGACCAGCTGTCGGAGATCGCCGAGGCCACCAGGGGCAAGGAAACCCTCTTGCAGTGCGCCTTCAGTCAGGTGAGGTCCCATCCTTCTTCAAAATTCATCTCATGTATGTACCTTCTTGATTCCTCCAACATTACTTGCTAAGCCAAGCAAGGTAGTAGTATACTAGAAGAAAATTACTTTTTGTGGATGCCCATAGGTAACAGAAAGCCACGAGTGGTCAGGATCAACAAATGACATGTGGAGCTTCATATTCAGTTATTTGTTAGCTACTTGCTTGCTTCAAATGTCTACATACTATAGGAATTAAGGTTCTATTGTCTCTATTTCATAGATTTCATTGTATATACATGTAGATAACTTCAGCATGAGAGCAAGAGTTTGGAGCAGATGCAACACATTCCGTTGCTCCTGCACTATATAGATGCATGTTTTTGTAGGTGATTGTTCATCTTTTAGTCAATTTCCTTATAGTTGTAGTTCAGACACAACTTTCCATGTTGTCAACCAGAAAAAAACTATTTGTTGGAACCATTAGATCATGGACCTCAATAAATCTCGAACGTTCGGAATTTAAGCATGTCATCCCGAACGGTTTTTGATGGCAACTTTAGTTGCTGCGAGGTGACAACTTTAGTTGTTAACACATGGCAACTTTGTTCCGGTTCGATTTTTTGTCAGAAAATTGCCATGTTTGTCAACATCGCCTTAACTAAAGTTGCCATGCAAAGTGTTCGGATTAGCATGCTTAAAAATGGAACATTTGGGATTTATCTATTTCGTAGATTATTAGTAGATGTAGTCATTATATTTCTATACAGGGGATGAACTAAAGTAAAGAAACCCATCCTTTTTAATTCATGTAAAGTTCATGTATGTAATGAGGTGGCACTCTTAAAGGTGAAAATTATGCAATATTAACCCCTTTCTTTTGTCGGTTCTAAATATTTTTTGTGGTCCGTACTTTGCCAATGAATCTCATATCCCAATACTTAGCTATAACCATTGTCACTACACTCATATGAATGGTGACAAATTACATGTTTGTAGATTTTTCAACTTAGCAGAATTAATATGTTGATGGAAGGGGAAGCCATCAATTTCGGGGACAATGCTCACAGGGACAACACCGTTAGGCATGGTGATGGCACTAGATGTGATGAAGGGTATAGTGGCCAGGATCAACAAATGACCTATGGAGCTTCATATTCAGCTATTTATTAGCTACTTGCTTGCTTCAAATATCTACATACTATAGACTATTTCCTAGACTTTACTGTATACATGCAGATAAATTATTCAATTTGTTAGACAATGAACATGTTTTAAGAATAAAAGTGGATATTATGGTGTGCATTGATACGTCTCCAACGTATCTATAATTTTTGATTGCTCTATACTATATTATCTACTGTTTTGGACTATATTGGGCTTTATTTTCCACTTTTATATTACTTTTGGGACTAACCTATTAACCGGAGGTTTAGCCCAGAATTGCTGTTTTTTGCCTATTTCAGTGTTTCGAAGAAACGGAATATCAAACAGAGTCCAAACGCAATGAAACCTTCGGGAACGTGATTTTCTCACCGAATATGATCCAGGAGACTTGGACCCCACGTCAAGAAAGAAGAGAGGCGGACATGAGGGTGGAGGGCGCCCCCCTAGGGCGCGCCCCCCTGCCTCGTGGGCCCCCCGAAGCTCCACCGACGTACTCCTTCCTTCTATATATACCTACGTACCCCCAAACGATCAGATACAGAGCCAAAAACCTAATTCTATCGCCGCAACCTTCTGTACCCACGAGATCCCATTTTGGGGCCTGTTCCAGAGCTCCGCTGGAAGGGGAATCCACCACGGAGGGCTTCTACATCATCACCATAGCCCATCCGATGAAGTGTGAGTAGTTTACCTCAGACCTTCGGGTCCATGGTTAGTTGCTAGATGGCTTCTTCTCTCTTTTTGGATCTCAATACAATGTTCTCCCCCTCTCTCGTGGAGATCTATTCGATGTAATCTTTTTGCGGTGTGTTTGTTGAGACCGATGAATTGTGGGTTTATGATCAAGTTTATCTATGAACAACATTTGAATCTTCTCTGAATTCTTTTATGTATGATTGGTTATCTTTGCAAGTCTCTTTGAACTATCAGTTTGGTTTGGCCTACTAGATTGGTTTTTCTTGCAATGGGAGAAGTACTTAGCTTTGGGTTCAATCTTGCGGTGTCCTTTCCCAGTGACAGTAGGGGCAGCAAGGCACGTATTGTATTGTTGCCATCGAGGATAACAAGATGGGGTTTTTATCATATTGCATGAATTTATCTCTCTACATCATGTCATCTTGCTTAAGGCGTTACTCTGTTTTCTTGAACTTAATACTCTAGATGCATGCTGGATAGCGGTCGATGAGTGGAGTAATAGTAGTAGATGGAGGCAGGAGTCGGTCTACTTGTCTCGGACGTGATGCCTATATACATGATCATACCTAGATATTCTCATAACTATGCTCAATTCTGTCAATTGCTCAACAGTAATTTGTTCACCCACCATAGAATACTTATGCTCTTGAGAGAAGCCACTAGTGAAATCTATGGCCCCGGGTCTATTCTCATCATATCAATCTTCCACCCGGCATAACTTTCCGAGTAGATGATTTTTCATATATAAAACTTTTTAATCCGAGTTCGTATGCAAAAGTTATGCCCATTTTACAAATTTCCTAAGAGATTTTGCAAATAAAGTCAAAATTTATATTTGTATATTTTCCCAACAACTAGACCACATATCACATGGCAGCACCTGGTAAGAGGAGCTTTATGCCAGTATCTTACAATGTGTGTGCTTGATGCAGATGGTGCGGCCCCCGTGGAGAGTCTTCGGGCGGAACTTGCTCGAGCTAAGGAACAAGCCAGAAAAAGTGATGCGGCTGCTGAGAAAGCCCTTGAAGAGCTGAGAGCCGAACAGGCTGCTCACTGCCGAAGCAAGAAAGAGATGGCCGTGAAGCTAAAGAGCGCTGCTGACCGTTGCAAGCTTCTTGAAAAAGAAGACCGGGCGGGACAGATGGACTTAGAGAAGGCCGTTGCCGATGCCAAGGATGCTCACTCTGCGATGAGAGCTACGAAGGAGGAGCTGCGTCAGGCTGGAGAGATCGCAGCTGGAAAGCCCTTTATGCTGCGGAGGAAGTTTTGTGATCCTAAGCATGCTCCATTAGACCGGTTGTGGAGTACGGCGGACACCTATCTGGATTTGGCAGCGAGTGCTACTGATGCGACCGAACACTTTCGAGATCAAGAAGATCGCGAAGTGGAAAAGCTTTTCTGGTCACAGTTCCATAATCCAGAGCGCCCACTGTCAGTGGCCGATCGTCTGGCCGAATGGGCCGAACTGAATAGGTTGTCCGGACTCGCCATGAAGTGCGTCATGAGTCACCTGTGGCCGGGGAAATCGGAGCCAAAGAGTTATTTCAGCTTGGTGCAGCAGTTCCTTGGTGCGGTGCCGCGTATTAATGCAATTAAAAGGTCGGCATGCATAGAGGGTGCGTGGATGGCTCTTGCCCGTGTCAAGACATACTGGGCGGAAATGGAGACCACCGCTGTTGCATCCCGAGATTCGGACAGAAGCCGAGTACCTGCCGAGAACTATTTTCAGGAAGTTCTGCAAGGCGCTCGTGTAATAGAGACGCAGTGCTCGAAGGATGCTATGCTCGAATAGCATATGCGATTGTAAAATGGTATTTTGATAAATTGTATGAACTTTTTATACTTGTGCCTGCAAGTATTGTAACACCTCCTGTGCGGCCGTTTAAAATATATAAAATCTGAAAGATGGCAGTCGTCGGCTTCAGCCCCCACGCAAATAATGCGGGGGTGTTCACAGAAGGCGCATTTTCACACTTGATCCAACATCTTGGTCCTACAAAGGAGGTGATAGCGCAGCGAACTAGGCAATCAGACTATAATGCTTTATCACTTTCACTTAGCCATAGGAGCTTGACAGTGAGGCTACTTAGATAGCCCCTGGTGGCGACTGCGCTCGCCCGAATTCGGGGCGCGTATGTGCCTGGCCGGGAAACGACCCTTCGTTAATGCGGAGGAATCCTATAGATTCCGGTGAGTCATCGAGTGGTTGACCAGTCTCACGCTATATCATGACAGTCAGTTTTCGGCTTTCTCTACTGAGGTGCTCGCCTGGCCGAACCGGGGCACAATCGCAGTAGTTCTCCTGGTGCCGCCTTAGCCGATAGAGCGGAACATAAGGCAGCCGAACACAGGAGCCGGGCAACCCAACATTTGACCAAAGACATGATTCGGAGCCGATGCATATAAGGCCAAACTCGCGACGCCGAACACTCCCTAAGGTATTCGGTCTTTATGAGGGCGGGCGAGACAACGCCCTTAGGTATAAGCCCCTAGTGTCCAGGTATGCGCAGAAATTCTAACGTGGCCACATGCCAAGACGCCAGCCTCCTCCTTGGTTATACCAGAGAAAACCAGGGGATGTGTATCAACAAGAGACAGTAAAAAAGGTTTACGCAGGGTCTTAATCTGAAAAGAATCCTTGAAGC